>NC_054742.1:27289336-27589336 GCF_018143015.1 Lytechinus variegatus
ACTCAAAATGAAGTAAATCCTCAAAATCAAAATCATCAAAAAGCTTTCAAGGCAAATAATGAATCAGGACATGTTTACAAGATAGTCAGTGAGTGTGTCAGAGAATCCAAGATTACCTTCCAAAATGGCGTCTATAATGGACGTTGTAACTTTGAAATGGTCCAAATTCATATAATATCCACCTGGTAGAAATAACTTTGGGGTCTACAGAGAATAAAATAAAACATATAAAAAATCATGATTCCAAAGGGAAAATTACATTGGAAAAATTTCAAGGTTTGCCCCCCCCCCAAAAAAAAAAATAATGATGGCTTAAAAAAGAGGTGCTATTTCTTAAAAATCTGGCTGCAAAGTTCATATACTATCTACCTACAATGTTAGAACATTTTTGGGCCTTTCTCATTATTTCAAGGGTCATATGATATAGATGAAGACAGATTACAGGGAACCACTGTTGTCCATTTTGTCAAAAAATTGAAGAACGCTCCAAAAATTACATTCAAATTGGCCACCATTATTACAAAAATGACAATACTTCATATCCCATCTAGTGCCACTATTTTGGTGTCTCTGTTTCTAAGACTCATGAAAATATGCTTTACAAGAATTAGTGAATAATTAGGTGGTGGTGCACCAATAAGTAAACATCCAAAAACAAACTTTAAAAAATAAGGTACACTTTCACCTAAAAATTTCCATAATTCACTGATAAGTATTTCAAGACACGTCATTTTTGTGCTCAGGACTATCCTATGGCTTCATGATGAGGGGACAGCAGTCATTTTCACGCAGTTTTAGAAGTCGCTTTGGACTTTTTACGACGAAAAGGAAACTGACCATCTTTTTTATTTGTTCCGATTTATTATTTCAGCCTTCAAACCACAATACATGTAGTGTAGATTTTGTTCACCTAATTATGACTATGTTTAGCTGATGGAAGTCTTTTAAGACTCACTTTGAAAGCCAACTTTAAATAATAGGAAAAATGGACCGCTTCATACCATTGTAACTAATCCAAAAGTATTATTCAACCCTTAAAACCATAGTGTAGACAAAAAAACATCATATTTCCCAAATGGATTTTAAATAGATTATGTCAATTTTTGAGTATCAGCAGCCATTTTAGTCTCCTTTATTGGAAGCCATCTTGGATTTTTAGACATAAAGAACCATTGATTGCCCTTGTAACTTATCCTAATGTATTACTTGACCATTTAAACCAGGAGTTTGACAACATAATCATAAACCCCAGGCGGATATTAAACAAACTATGACAGTTTTTAGGTAACAATAGCCATTTTAGACTCCCAATTTTGGAAGCCTTTTTGGATTCTTGGACATGCTGGATCTCTGACTGTCCTTGTAACTAGTCCTTATTTATTACTTGACCCTTTAAACCATGGGTTAAACACCAAAATCATATACCCCGGGCTGATACTAAACAAACTATGTCAGTTTTTCGGTGAGAACGGCCTATATAGACTCCATTTTTGGAAGCCATTATGGATTTTTGGACATAATGGAACCACTAACTATCCTTGTAACTTATCCCAATCTAATACTTGACCTTTTAAACCATGCATTATACTAAAAATCATATTCTCCAAGCGGTTATTAAACAAACTGTGTCGGTTTGTAATTAACGACAGACATTTTATACTCCATTTTTGCAAACCATCCTGGATTTTTGGACATGGAGGACCATAGACTGTCTTTTTACTTGTCCCAACGTATTTCTTGACCCATTAAACCATGGGTTAGACACCAACATCATGTGCCCAAGGCAGGTATTAAACTATATGTCGGGTTTGGGGTTTTTAAAGATAAAAACAGCTATTTTAGACTCCAGTTTTGAAAGCCATCTTGGATTTTTGGACATAGTGGACTGTTGACTGTCCTTGTAACTTGTCCCGGCTTACTTCTTGACCCTTGAAATCACTAATGAATACAACCCAAATAAAATACACTAAAATACGTAAAAGATGAATTGTGAATTTTTAGGCCATGGCAGCCATTTTTACACAATCCTGGATTTTCAGGTACCCTGGAGTGCTTATGTTCACTCTTTCCCTTTTCACCTTCCACCATTGAATACATGTATGCACCGGAAAAGGTGTCTGGGGTAGTTAAAGTGCCGGTTATTTTAATTTTCAGTTAATGGCGGCCATCTTAGACGCCATCTTGAAAATAAGCACTTTCCCGGATACGGATTTTGGTGGATTTTTAGTATGTTATTTTTGAGATCAAATAGTACCAAAAACCGTTGACAAACAATTTTGTTACAAGTTTTGAGGGTCAGAATAGAGTAAAAATGAGTGTATAATGGCGGCCATTTTGTTTTTGCCAATTTGAGGATTTTAACATCAAAATCAAGGTTGGCAAACAGCAAATTTGGACTCAGCGCCCTCAAATTATGTTAAAGCACTTCTCAATTCAGCATTAACACGATTTGCCTAAGGCAGTCTACTTTTCTCAAATCTGGACCTGACTAATACGGAGAAGAACTAGCACATCAATGATGTGGAGCTGATCTGGCTTCTCGCAACAAAATTTAACACAATTTTAATTTCAGCCCAGTTGACACTGTAGTGAATTATATTGGTGACATATATTGATGAAGAAATTACATTTTTTGGTGATCTATGAATAAATTTCATATGAATTAAGTATTAATAATTATCTAGTCAAAGTTTCTTAACTCTGTGTAGAACCTTGGTGAACCTAATGTAGCTCTCAGATGGAACAAAAATAACCAAAGTCAATCAACAAATAAATAAGTAAATTTTGTGAGTTTTGAAAATATATGAATAAATTAGCATATTTAATGAGTTTCAAAATTCTATGTTGAAATTTTGTATCACCACCTCGAGCTATTATATAAAGCAAACAAAATTGAAATTGATCAACAAATGAAGAAGAAAAAACATTTCTTTGTAATTCTGTGTAGAAGTTTGGTGAACCTCATAAAGTTCTACAAAATGGAAGAAGAAAAAAAGTAAAAATCGGTCAACAATTAAAGAAGAAAAAGCATTTTATGTGAATTTTTAAAAATATGAATAAATTAATTTCCCATAAATAAGCATAAAAATTGTTCTAGACAAAATTTCAAAATTCTGTGAAGAAGATTGGTGAACCTCATGAAGCTCTACCAGATGGAAGAAAAAATGACTCTTTTTTTTGTGTGTGTCTAGTTGATACAACACATCAGGTCAATGAAATCTAGACACTTTGAAGCATTAGGTAATATGTGTTCAAACTTCAAACTGTTCATGTATGTTTGGTAAGGACTGGCACATTTTTTTTTATAAGAAGCATTGATATTTTCCTTTCTTCCTGGCATGATGTCACAATGCTCACAAGTTCTGGTAATGAGGAATAAAATTGCAGGACATTTGATGTTATCAGATAAAGTTTTTGTATGCTTATAGTTTTTCTAGTGAACCCAAAGTAGCTTTCAATATCTCACAGAATCCTGTAACTAGAAGTTACGTTGTGAAGACGGGTGCTTGGAATGGTTTGCTTGCGTGTGAGTTCGCATGCATCCCCATGAAACGGGCATATGTACATGTAGCTAGCCCGGCGGCACAGGACCGGATGCACTGACGCAGAAGAGATGGGTTGGACAGTGCTCTGCAGGCCGCTTTTCACAAAAAATGAAGCTCATTGATGCGGATCAATACAGCCGGATCAGCATAGCTAAAAATATGTGAAGCTTAGGAACGGATTTCCTTTTTCTTGAATAAGAAAATGCTATGCTTTGGAATGGAAATTTGAGTGTAAATATGAGTGTCCACTCCGTGGCACATACCCACCACACATTATATACCGAGTGCCCACTGTATCTGAACAAACTTTCATGCACTGACATCCCTGAATGAATAACCAATGACCGTTAAAACCATTTTCATTTCAATGTTTCACAATCGATTCAAGTAACATTGTAACAATTCTACCATATTCCCTCCCACTACTCAAATACGACAATAGGTCTCAGTTTGGGTTAAGCTCTAATCATCTCCTTCATATTTCTTCAACCTTCCACGGAGCTCTTTGATCTGATCATTCTTCTTGGACAGCATAGACTTGAGATTCTTGTATGCACCAGTCTGGCTGAACTTCTTCTCCAATTCCTGTATGATAGAAAAAAAGATTGGTACACCACATAATATTTTCGAGTTCTTGCGGCACATAGGTATCATGTTATAATTCAAGTACCCCCCCCGGGCCATAGCCTCGTCTAACATTTTGTCTTTTTATTAATGGCAATTAAATTAAAGCCTGTATAAGGGTATCGGCACTTTGAGGGTGCTGATTCATTCATCACAACACAAACGACCACAATTTTGTAAAGATTAATTGCACAGGCATGCGTACTCTTATTCCGAAGATGCAAGTCATGAATATTCATATTGGGGTACGGAACTGCGGTGGCAAAAATAATTTCGCTCCCTGCCATGGGAGGCTTATCCTGCCCATATGTTTGTGTAATAAACATTCACATCAGCTCAGAATGGCTTCAAATTCTTCATGAAAATTTTAACAGACATGTGTATTTCACGTTTTCATTTCTGTTCAGGAAAGCATCTGTCCCCATTTTTGTCAAAAAACCTTTTTGCTTTAAAAAATCAATCTTTTATTTGTAAATTTTTGAGACAATTTCTCTGTGAGATCATAAGGAATGAAGGGATTAATCTTTCTCACCCAAGGGTCATATGGAAATGAGATGCTAGGAAACTGGGTAAGTAAATGACTGCAATACAGGAAATAAACTTAGGGTCACATTTCATGAGGAGATTTGACTATATTAAATTTTATGGTAACTACCACGGATAACATTTAAAAACTTGATTTCAGATCGCTGCTGAACCCATGGTAATTACCATATTGACAGTTTCCATAAGTATAAATACATGCACTATATAAAATTAGTCTCAAATACTGTAGAAACAGAATTAATAATAAGAGAAAAATTAGGTTTACAAAGGACACTTCTACCCATGTGATATAACAATGACCCTTGCAGATTAAAGTGATTGGTTTGACTTTTAAAAAATCTGAGTTAGAAGGTCACACTTGCCACCTGTGTCTGTGATATGTTACAAAAATGAAGCCCAGAAAAAATTGCATTCGAAAATAATTATTTAGTGCTTCAAAAATTGAAATATAAAGTGACCAGAAACACTATCTTAATTTCATCCCATACACTTATGTGTACTATTTAGGCGTCTATAAGACGCCTATTTACAAAATCGGGGTGTGCCCTGTAGTAATAGCTTTTCATTCTCAATAACGGTTGTTTTCAGGGTTTATTAGTTCTAATACATGCACTTGCACACATGTTTCATCTTGGTTTTAGAATTTTTTAAATCGGCTGCTCACAAAGTTAAACAATACCTTTAAACAACTATCATTCAATCATTTAGTTTTTTTTTTTTTAATTCCATTCAGACATCATTGATAACTCATTCATATGAGATGACCTTTCCATAAAAATTTTCTATCAAATGCAACTTGCTTATCAACCAGTCAAAATCCCATATTGGAGACATCCGATTGATATTCTAACTTGCATCCACACACATTTCTTTTGATCAAATTTTTGTTATATGAGTGATATAAAATCCTTTAATCAGACATGACTGTACCTTTTCCTTCATTTCCAACTGTTCTTGGATCTCCAATAATCTGTGCTTGGATGAAATAAGATCTCCTTCCAATGAATCTGCTCTGTCAGAAGTCAGCTTCATATTCTGCAAGATGAATATTTAAAAAAAGAGAGAATGTGGGAAAAATTGAAAATGAAAATGAGTATAGAAATAAAAGTAACTTTATAATGGAATTGCAGACTCAAAAACTGTAATGGGGTTATTATTGCCATCATAATTCATCCTAATCATCAATGGCATCAATAGAATTTCTAACCATTAGCATGATCATCAACAGAAATCTTACTCCCAACCATCATCTCTGACAGTTTCATCATATCATCATCACCATCACAATCATCAACATTATCATCAACAAGATCACTACTACAACCTTCATCACAATCAGCATCAACATCACATGAATAGAATCATGATGATGTTGATGATGACAATCGTCATCAAAATCGGTAGCATGATCATCAACAGCAATTTCATTCGCAGTCCCCAACATTACCTCAGACTGTTATTCCTGACCATCCCTATTATCATTTTTGTAAATTTCATCATCATTGTCAAAATTTAGTCTACAGGCCCAGACCCTGATTGAATCTTTGATCAACAAATGGGTCTTTACACAAGATCCATTTGCTATGAGCGTGAGGGCCTTCAGTTACGAGTCATTGTAGGCTTTACATTCAGACCCCTTAAATCAAGTTCAAGGGTTTGCACAGCAGACTAGTCAACATTGAAAGAACAAGAGAGAAAACTTATAAATATTTACTTCATGCATGTCCAGATTACTATCCAGAGGTCAGTAGTTTGAAAGAATGCAAACTTATACAATTCACCTCAAGTATGCCTGGGTTAAGAACAAGTAAAAGGGGTCAAGAACAAGTAACAAGATGTATCCCCCCCCCATATTTCATATGTATGCCCAGACAATGACCATTGCCCCTATGTTAGGTGTTGATTATTTCTGCTGACATGTTGATTTATAATACCTGTTATCTCATTTATTAACCTTAAGTTTTTATGTAATTTGTAAATATTTGTTTTTGTAATGCTCCAGAGAAAGGCAAATTTCCCAAAAGGAACAATAAAGTTCAATTATCAACACCACCATTACCATCATTTGATACCATCATCCCTATCCCTATGTTGATGATGATGATGATCATCATCATCATTTTCTTCACCACAAATACCATCACTATGATCCTTCTTGTACCCCCCCCCCCTTGCACATCACCATCCCTTTTATCATTAAAATGATCTTGATCATAACCATCATCATTTCAATCGTCATTAACCTGTACCTGCTCCATTTGGGATTTAAGAGCCTTCATTTTGCCTTCCATGTCCCCAGTGTCAGCAGAGACTATCGGTTTCTTATTGCGTTCACTTCCTAGCTCATCCTGAGTGCGTCTCAAATCTGATTCCAATTTACTCCTGTCCTGTAAGGCTCCTGTAGCCTAGGAATAAAAATAGAAGAAACATGGATGTGCTGTTCTTTAATAAGTTAGAGATCATGTATACTTCAGGAAATAAAATAAAGAACAAACAGGCATAGAAAAACAGAGATTTTTATATATATTGTCAATTGAAAACTTATGGATTTTTACTTAGAGACATTTCATACAAATTTTTTTATAGCATTGAATAAAATTTGCAGAAATGGGCATATTCTGTGAATATTTCATTTTACTTGTTTTCTAATGTAATTGATATTGATATTGAGGGCTTTATCTAAATGATTTAACCAGACCTCAGCATAAAATCATCTGTCCAACATGTTTTTTATATCTAGATCAAAATCATATCTCTACATCTTGCACCTCACCTGGGATTCCACCTGTTTCAGTCTTTCTTTCAGTTTATCATTCTCTTCATTGAGTCTCTCAATTTCATTTTGGAGAAGCTGTACACCACCTGCCTCCATAGGATCCAGTCTCTTCAGTTCAAAGGTTGGCTTTGAGGATGACTGTCAAACATGACAAAGATGTACAATACTCGATTAGAAACATCAACTGATTTTCGATATTTAAACAGGTAAACTTGCATAAGTCAACCTTCCATAAATTGAATAATCAAGGCAAATTTTTTAAAACCAGATTATGCCAAACATGTGATATATACCTCTCTTAAGTTGAATATCTCCTAATTTCAACAGATTTCTGCAGTCTCTTTCGACTCAGGCAAAGTTACCTGGATGTATATATCTAATTGACAGGCATTTAGGTTTACAGCCTTGCAAATGTACAAAGTTCATCAAATTCCAGTGTACTCTAAGGTTAAGGACATATCTTGTTTGTCAAATAAATAAGTGTGTTACTTACAGAAGATCCAGAGAAATGGCTTTCCTCAAACTTGGCTATCATCTCTATGAGTTCCCTACAAATGAAAAAGAATTAAAGAAACTAAAATAATACCAAATGTCAATACCATAAAAAATCTGAAGCTACATATTAATCCCTATTTTTATTATATATAGGGTGGACATAGATGAGCTGTGTGTATACAGCATGTATTACTTCATCCATATACACGTTAAAACCTACTTTGAATACAAGAGTTGAATAAACCCTGACTTACCTTGGCTATTTTGCGAGCTTTAAGACCTGAGGGGGTCTTTTAGGCCCCCCTAAGATCTCGTTCGCGGATCGCACGATCGTGATAAAAATTTGCATGAAGATAGAGAATGACATAATCTATGGCATTGCTAATTTGTTTATGAAATTGTACTTCTTGCTCTAATTCACTAAATAAAGCTCCTAAAAAGCTAATTTTTTAGTGGAAATATTCTTCATGGCGTTCTTTACAACTATAAATGAAAAATAATCCAGAACCAAAACTAATTTCTAATGTATTTTATTGTTTTTTATTATTGTTTACTTCGACAAAATTCATTAGGGACATTATTTCAGTCATGAACAGCATCAAATCAAATGACTGTTGTAAAAAAAGTGAGAATAATCACTAATTTATGAATTTTAGATGAAATAGATTTAACCCTAACCTATTAATATGCAAATGCCATCTACTGTGGACAATAGATAGTAAATAAAGAGGCTTTAATAGGAGGAAATTATAATTTGTTAATGTACATGTTTGATGTACATGGCTTTCACCGCCCATGAAGAATATACAGTAGGCCTATATCCAGTAATTTCAAAAGTGCCAGTCAGTATTTCAATTAGCGAATTTATGCGATAATGAAGATATATTAAATATTCAATAATGGTTTTATAATTATGCTGATATATGCATATCCTGGTAACAATGTTAACCAATACTTTGTCAATTACAAAAATTTAATCACTATTATTAATTGACCACAAATGCTGCTCTGTATTGATTTAAACCAACTCAGAACTTCAGAAGTTGGTACCCAAATGCCTTCTTTTCATGGACAAGGACAGATGAAAACCTTACTTTTATTTCTTCCTTCCCTACTCTCATGGAACTGTAGTTCATAATGAATTTTCAGACTGTTTTGTTGGCTACAGTCGACTAAAATTGATATCGAATATCAACCTAGATAGGTGTCTTAACAAAGAATACAGAGCCTGGTGAATGCAGAATATAAATTTCACAAATAGAGAAACATTGTTTAATCTTTGAGCTTCTTGTAACTGAATCTTTGCTATCCTTTTACAAATTTAATTCACATGATTATTCCAATGTACATGTAATTCAGATCAAATTCAGTTGGTGATTCAAACTAAATTTCAATTTAAAATTGATTCACAATTCAAAGTTGAAATTCAATGTTGAAATCAACATTCAATAAGCCTATTTTATAACTTCCTCTGATTCTTCCTAATATATCACCTGTTCTCGAGCTCTGAGATGTCTGCTTGTAGTTTCAGGTGCCATTTTTCAGCTTGCTGAAAGAGTTGTCTCAGGAGTAATACGTTGGTGTGAGAGGTATTAATGAGTTCCAATTCCATTTCACTGTGAACCACCGCCTCTAATCCATCCAGCATGTCTCTAACTTCATCCAGAGTGAAAGTGTCTTCAATTAGCCTGCATGGGTTCAAGCCATACATGTATATTGAACAGGGTAGTCATCAAAGTTCGAGGATAGTTTAAAGAGAAGGGATGTGAGCACTGGTAAAGAAAAAACCTGGATGCATGATGATGTCGCTATATATTCTTTTTCTTACGCTTGATACAAAACAGTCTTCATACAAGAAAAATTGAACTTCTCAGAACACATCAATTCAATCACAGACATAATTTTTAAAAATCAGGTGGGCCATTTAGTCTCTACTTTTCCCTTATCGAATAAAAACTATTGATATTCATGAAAAAACAAGCTATACCCACCTACTATCTTTCAGATCTTCAAAGCAACGTTCCACGCTACGCAAGTTCTGAGTCCGTTTGTAGCTAGCAAAACGCATGAAGTTCACGATAGTCGTGTAGTGGTGATCATTCAATCCGAGTTCCCCTGCCTACAAATCAAAGAAAGGTAGTAATTATCAAAGCAGAAACCAAACTGGAAAATAATTTTTTTTAAATGTAGCGTGGTGGTGCGAGTTCAAACAAAATTAGACAAACAAAAACAAAGTTATACAATTTTCTAAGTTGCAAATATGTTTTTTCCAGAGATAGGCAGTACTATGACAGAATGAATCTTTTCCAGCAGAGTGCATGCAAGCGGTATCACCGAGTTTCTGATTCAGTATGAGTGACATACAAGTTCAGAGAGATAATAATGGTGCATTCCATAACCTATACTCTAGTGCAAGGATTCTCAAATGGTGGCGCGCGTGCCACTTGTGGCGCACCGAGCCTTGCGGAGTGGCGCTTGAAAGCAGGTATTAAAACAAAGTAAAAATGAGGAAAAATTGGTGAGAGAAAATTGATCTACCAGTAACCTGGAAAGATTTGGTGATCATTTTAATACAAAAAGAAAACAAAAACTCTTTACTTGACACTTAATTGCTAATTGATTTCCTCAAATTTTGTCCAATTTAGCATTTGATAAGCCCTATTATGGATGATCGATGGTGTTCTCCTTTTTATTTGTTATATGCTTTATCAATTTTATGTGCCACACAAGTGATTTGAAAACTCTGTTTGTAGGATTTCTCTTTCAACGGCGAGAAATTTTGCATTTCCAGAATATACGTTTTGGTTACTTTGTTTCCGGAGCCGATTAAAATCCGAAGTTGTAAAAGTGAAATACATGTATGCTCAGATGTATTGCCTGCATGCACTCTTGCTTAACACGAACTGAGTGTATGGTACCGCACTTGAGTTGTAGAGAGAGAGGGGGCAGTTTCGGGCGTTAGTACAGTGTAACGCCTAATTATCAGCCCTTGCAAAATCGGGGAACGTAACTTCAGTCACTGGCGTACAGGTGGGGTGGGGATTGGGGGCCCCCAAGTGTTTCATGGCCAAGAAAAAAAGGAGAAAAGGAAAGGGAAAGAGTGGAACACTATTTTCTTAATATAATGTCAAAATATAGATTTTTGAATTGAAAAGTTTGCTTTAGCTGCCATATCTAGCCCCCTCGTTTTTTTTTTTTTTACTCATTACGCCACTTGCTTCAGTGACGATGCCAATAGATCTGGGGGCCGTTTCATAAAGCTGTTCGTAAGATAAGAGCGACTTTAAGAAGGACTGGTAAACCTTTCTTACGCGCTAAATCATCGCCAATGAATATACCATTTACCACAAGAAAGGATCACCAGTCGTTCTTAAAGTCGCTCTTAACTTACGAACATCTTTATGAAACACCCACCAGGTGGGTGTTTCATAAAGCTGTTCGTAAGTTAAGAGCGACTTTAAGAACGTGGGTGTTTCATAAAGCTGTTCGTAAGTTAAGAGCGACTTTAAGAACGACTGGTGATCCTTTCTTTTGGTACATGCTATACACCATTGGTGATGGTTATCGCGTAAAAAAAGTTCACCAGTCATTCTTAAAGTCGCTCTTAACTTACGAGCAGCTTTATGAAACGGCCCCCAGGTGCAAAACCATCTGAACTAGTGGTATCATTGGTATGTTGTGAAAAAGTCACTGGTAATTTTTCTTTTAATATTAATATTGTGTAGTTTGTTGGCATTTGTATTTCTTCTGTTGATATTAAGTAGAGCTCCTCTGGGCAATTTAAAAGGCCTCATATTCCAAAACTTCTGGGGGCTCTGCCCCCTCGACCCCCACCAAGGGCCTCTGGAACCCTCCGCTGATACATTGCTGGTTTGCGTAATGGATAGTGGAGCATTACAGATTCTCAACAAGAAATGTGGCGCTTCAAAAAAAGTAATTGAGAATGGCTGCTCTAGTGTACATATTTCTAAGAAATAAATGCTAATGTCAGCAGTTCCTAAAATGTGCTAATAATATTGTATAATAATACAAAATAAATTGAGTAACTGGTTGCAAGTTTTCTCTACATATTGTGATATATTATAGACCCCTCTACAGCCACTGGCTCTGCAGCAAATCTGAATAGGACACATTATGTTACACTGCAGTCACAGTTCCATACATAAAGTTTGCATTTTCCTGTTGAAATTTAAGCACAATGAGTGGTGCATAGCTTTAGAACCTGTTACCATAAAAGAATTCAATTTACTTTTGGGCCAAGGGAGAGGAATGATAAATAACTGTGTCGTAAGAAGATGCAAAAACAACAAGGCAAAAGCAATTTGTGTCTTGCCCACTTATGAAAAATAACCAGTAATATCGTGATTTGTGAGGGCACACAACAGAATTGTATCAAAACTTCATTTTGAAATGACTTGGATGGAATAATACTTGTGATAAAAAGAGTCTTGCACATAAACTTTACCTGAAAATGACCTTTGACCTTACCATGTGACCTCCAACTGCAGCATAACATGCAGGTCCCCCAAGTCCATCTACCATCTAAGTTTGGTTGAAAAGTGACTTAAGGTTGCGGAGTTAGTGTCATAAGAGAATCTTGCATGTAAACTATAACGTTGATCTGAAGGGTGATTCCATACGTGTCGTATAGGACATTTTGAGAACATTTTCTAGTTTCCTAGCCATATGCTTGAGCAATGAAATATTATTTTTTGTCAGTGATAAAGCTATCATGGGTATTCAGGTGGAAAACTAATAACCCCCCCAAAAAACCCTAGGCAAAAGCGATTTTGTGTCTCGCCCACTTATAAATATAATAACCAAAAATATTGTGATTTGCGAGGGCACGCAACAAAATTGTATCGAAACTTAATTATGAAATGACTGGGATGGAATAACACTTGTCATAAGAGCCTTGCACTTTAACTTTAACGTTTACCTGAAAATGACCTTTGACCTTACCATGTGACCTCCGAATGCAGCATAACATGCAGGTCCCCCAAGTCCATCTACCATCTAAGTTTGGTTGAAAAGTGACTTACGGTTGTGGAGTAAGTGTCATAAAAAGTCTTGCATATAAACTTTAACATTGACCTGAAAATGACCTTTGACCTTACCATGTGACCTCCGACTGCAGCATCACATGCAGGTCTCCAAAGTCCATCTACCAGTATTGTAGTGCCTTGATGCTCAGCCTTAAGGCCTATTTTTTCAAAGCCTTGGCCTTGAGGATTTTGAGCCTTGAAATTTTAAGGCATTTTCAAGGCATTTTGTACTTTCATTCGTTTTTATATAAGTAATTATAAATGTTTTAATTGTTCTGTATATTAAATGACACTAATGGTCAATACTACCAGTCACCAGTAACAGTAGCAGCAGCATTAGTAAGTGTACTAGCAGTGTCATCAATGTGATTATTAAATCATCATTATCAAGAATTTTCATCACATATGTTACAAAGAAAACAGCAGTGATGAAAAATAATATTATTTATTGGTAATGTGTTGTAATCATGACTAATGATGATTACAATATTTATAATAATGACAATAATAACAGTAATAATGATTATGATCAAGATTATATTGCTTTGATGACAGGAATAATTCTGACAAATCTGACTGCAATTTTAGACAATTTTAATACTTTATGAACATAGCTAACTCTAAAGAACGATTTATAACAAGGTTGATTTCTATTCCATTAGGATTTTCCTTGTATTATTCTCTTTGGCCAACAAGATTAATGATATCATGAAAAGACTTGGTAAACTTGAACACAGTCTTCAATTTTGTCATATCCAAATGGGCTATGTCAATGGCATGATGAGCCAAAAATTTTGAGGGGCCAAGAATGGCATATAGAACAAAATATTTGCCAAAAAAAAGTTGAAAGCGATTGAAGCGAGCAAGCGAACAAAAATTTTCACCCTCTTGCTATAAGAAAAGATTATTTTTTGATAGATTGTTTACAAAATAATGTCACATTTACTCCACCTCTACCTTTCCTTTTCCCACCTATTCTAAGTTTATTCTTGGTGGTGGAACTTCTTCTCTCTCTCTTTTTTTTTTGGGGGGGGGTTCTGATATATTTTTTAGGGACAGTGATTTTCCGCGATCGCGGAAAACGGACGGAATTCACGGAAAGTGACTTTTGAAACGGAAAGTGGCATTTCAAACAGAAAATCACGGAAAACGTATTTTCCCTCAAAATACACAGAATAGCAATAGAAATTACTCCAAAATCACAACAAAATGAGAATATTAAATGGCAACAAAACCCCCGAAAACACGATCTCCCTTCGCTACAATCATGACAATTCACACATCGTGACTGCATTCGACATCAGCACACTCGATTGTACCCCGCGCCCGTGCCGGCCGGCCGGGTTGGGCTTCACATGCACACATATCGCTCCAACTACACGGTTGTGTGTTGCTGCCCTCTACGTTTGAAGATGTAACAGCATGATATCGTGGTCTTAAATCCAAGATGGCGGATTGGCAAGTCGCTGACTGGTGATAACGATGTCCCAAAACCCCCCAAATTAATGATGAAATTTAATTACACCGTAAAATAATGCTAATAATGTGGAAGGTGAGGATGTATGCATGCTAGATATGTTTGAAAAAAAATTCATGCACCCTCATAGATCCGATTAGAATGGATTCTCCTGTGTTGTTGGTACAGTAGCAGATACAAATATTGACCAGTGCGAGTGTACGAGTTGTGATTTTGCTATTCCATGTGTAAACGGAATTGTCACTTTTTCCGTGTGTACAAAGTCTATGGGGAAACAGAATTTTCATTTTCTGACATGCTGAAACGGAATTTGAGATTTTCTGAAACGGAAAAAGCAATTTTTTAAAACGGAAAATCACTGTCCCTAATTTTTTTAAACAGACGAGAAAGAGGAATGGGAACAGAGAGATAGAGGAGAAGGGGGAGAAACACAAAGGGCATAAGAAAGATGGGGGTGGCTGATTAGGCAGAACATACTGCAAAATTAGTTAATGATGTTAATAATGATGATTAATGATAGGCAGTACATCTTTCTAAATTGTATACATTTTGTTTTGGGTCTAGTGTCTCAGATTTACAAAACAAAGGGGAAAAAAGTTTACTTCTTTTTAATCATATGTTTCGACAGTAAATTTAATTTCCCTACAGTTTCAAGGAAATAATGTATTTGTTTTTGTGTCAATATGGTTTCAAGAAATAATAATTAATAAAAATATTGATATATAATAATTATTAATATTATCAATAATTATATAATATTGACTGGCCTTGAGGAGAACATCAAATATACTGCCAGCAAATGAATCATATTGGCCCGAGTCTTTAGACGAGGGCAATATGGGTCATTTAAGGGCAATATATTTGATGTTCCCCGAAAGAAGAGCTAGTCAAATCAGATATCTAGAGCAAAAATCATAATGGGGATGTTTCTTTTAAAAATAGAGTTCTATTGTGTCATGTTAATATCGGTCCAGGCTCTGCACTTTACCATTATGACGTACTTGCAAGCGCTCGGATCCAGCGTTGTCTTTATTATGACGTATATTGCTGGTGCGCGGATCCTTATGAAGCGTATCTCTTTATACGCATCCTCAAATGGAAAATACAAAGGTATATTTTGCATTGTCTCTGCATGCAAAGTAAATACGCGCATTGAGACCGACTGAGGAAAATACAAACAATATACCTACCCTTCCCGATATTCAGAAAATGTAGGGCAATACGGTTTTGTAAATGACCAGCTCAGATGTCTGATACGGGTGATAATCATTAATAATTAATCAAATGTTTCAAGAAATAATTAATATTTACCCCCCCCAAAAAAAAAAAAACTAAGGGTATGGGGTGCGCCCCATTTATTTCATATCCTTTTGAATATAACTTTATATTGTTAGTATTCTTTATTCTGTTTTTTTAGGTAAAATAGGTGTAGAATATAAAAGAAATGAGAATTGAAATCTAAAAGTGGTTGTAAGCAGAAAAAAAACCCCATGAAAACTGCCAAGAGTCCTAAAACGACTCATTTTCAGGTCAGCATTTGAAAATTTCAGCTTGCGCTCTGTGCTCTCTTGCCTCCCCCCGAAAAAAAAATTCCCTGTAAGAAAAAATGCCTCTTTCAAAAGTCGAAAATGCCTCTTTTTTCCAAATGACATGCACTTTTTCAAAGAGAAATAACTTCTTTAATAGTAAACATAATACAAATTATGTTCGAAAATCACAATTTTGAATCGTGCTTACATTAATAATTGTTTTGTTCAGTACTAATCCTGTTCATGGTTACATGTATGGAATGTTGTTTTCTGTTTGGACTATCACAAATTTTTGGTTCCCCATTCTGCACTCGCATCAATTATTGTACTATTTCTATTCCCGTTTACACAACAAAAAAAATGCTTAGAATGTCCATTTTTCAGGTTGGAATATCACAATTTTTTCTCGCCTTACTTTGATTGGTGAGTTATGTATCCCATTTAAAATGCAGTCCTTGACTGCTTCCTTTTCTGGTCAGTATATTAGTTAGATACACATCTTTTTCGTGATTACAAAAACAGCTCAGAATATTTAATTTTCATGTCTTATTACACGACATGTCCAGAAGTTTGAGCACTTGGCTCGCGCTGGCAACATCACGCAACAGTGATTTAACAGTGATTAGCCCCATAATTGACCCAAAATCAATTTTTACAACTTCAGAATTGTTTTTTTTTCAAAACTGCTTGTTTGCTACACTTTCTCACTGAGAAGTAAAACCTAAATCAAAATAGATATCTTATCAATTAGAAATTACTTTAAAAAGGCTTTGCTCAACTTAAAATGACAGAAGAAGCTTAAAATATCATTCATAACATATTTTTGCATTAACAATTGATATATTTTCTAACAGAAATATGGGCCTGATTTGCCGAATTTTAATCTCGTCCGCTCCTTTGATCGGATGTTGAGGCAAGGTGAATTGTGGGTGATCGTCGTCTGCTAGTTCTCAAGGTACCCGTGCGCGAGGTTAACCGTGAGTAGAGCCGTCGATGATCGGCAGTGCATCGATAGAACTTGATGAGCGTCACGATAAGAACGAGCATAATACTAGAAAGTGCCATGGAACATGCAGCTAACAAAAAAAAATATGTTATCAAACACGAATTTATTACCAACATCTGCTCAGATTCGATATAAAAAAAGCAAACAAAAACTTAGAATTTACTCATGATATGATACAAGAAGAAAAAATCACCCAAATTTGCTCTTACATCATTATAATCAAGGCTATCTTTACCCGTCCTCGGGCCCAGCCCGTCTGGCACGCATCCGGAATTATGATGTAGGCCTAGGCCTACAGTAATTTGTCGCGCACAAAAATAATTGTTTTTCGTGGAGGGGTATGCCGCAAGTGCGATGCAAAGAAAATGGTTGGTCAATATAAAATAATTTTTTTATCATGATCTTTATATTTGGAATAGCAAGTGAGAATTTTTCTTCATTGTATATCCTTGGCTTTAGCCTAGGCTAGCGTTAGTTGTCATTTAAAAACTGTCTGTGTCCGGCAATGCTTTTTAAGATACACGCCAATATTGTAAGTTTGATTGATCATGTTGATTTTGAAATGCCTTGGCCTTGAGGTTTTCAGGCCTTGGCCGTGGCCTTTGGTATTGAAGCCTTGACTCCGACTTGGAGGTTTGAGCCTTGACTACAACACTGATACCCAAACCCAAAGAAGAAGATACCGTATAGTCAGGGGCCTTAGGCCTTAAATTTGAAGTTTTGGGGACAGAGTTTACAAAAGCACCAAACTTTCCCTATGTCACTATTAGGTCAATAGCTTCATTTTTTCCCACAGAACATGGTGTTGAAAATTGCATCTTCATGCAAAAATATGCTAATTTATGCAAATTAGCATTATTTATGCATGAAGCCATATGCCATTAGGAATTAATTAATAAAAGTTTTTTAAAAAAAGATACCAAACTTTAGGAATGTCTCTATCAGGTCAATAGCTTTAATTTTTCCCACAGGACATGGTGTTGAAAATTGCATCTTCATGCAAAAATATGCTAATTTATGTAAATTAGTAATTTATGCATGAAGCCATATGCCAATGGGAATTAATTAATAAAAGTTAATAAAAAGATACCAAACTTTAGGAAAGTCTTTATCAGGTCAATAGCTTTAATTTTTCCCACAGGACATGGTGTTGAAAATTGCATCTTCATGCAAAAATATGCTAATTTATGTAAATTAGCAGTAATTTATGCATGAAGCCATATGCCAATGGGAATTAATTAATAAAACTTAATAAAAAGATACCAAACTTTAGGAAAGTCTTTATCAGGTCAATAGCTTTAATTTTTCCCACAGGACATGGTGTTGAAAATTACATCTTCATGCAAAACTATGCTAATTTATGTAAATTAGCAGTAATTTATGCATGAAGCCATATGCCAATGGGAATTAATTAATAAAAGATAATAAAAAGATACCAAACTTTAGGAAAGTCTCTATCAGGTCAATAGCTTTAATTTTTCCCACAGAACATGGTGTTGAAAATTGCAACTTTATGCAAAAATATGCTAATTTATGTAAATTAGCAGTAATTTATGCATGAAGCCATATGCCAATAGGAATTAATTAATAAAAGTAAAAAAAGAGATACCAAACTTTAAGAAAGTCTCTTTTAGGTCAATAGCTTTAAATTTCCTTGTCAAACATGATATTGAAAATCATGTCTTTATGCAAAAATATGTTAATTTATGTAAATTAGCAGTTAATTTATGCATGAATAATGAAAATTAGTAAAAGGAATAAAAAGAAACCAAACCAAACTTAAAGAAAATCTCTGTCAGATCCATAGATTTAATTTTCCCTATCAAACGTGCTATTGAAAATCCCGTCTTCAAGCAAAATATGTTAATTTATATAAATTAGCAAATATTTTATATGTATAAATTAGTCCCATTCCAGTGGGTATTAACAGTGGAAAAGGGGACAAACTCTTTTGGGCATTTAAAAATTATTTTTAGTGAGATATGGTGAATTATGAGTTTTTTTAATTGCTTTGAAAAGAAAGATGAATTACTGTTTATCTTTTTCATATGATTTTGGGGTTTTTTTTATTGTGAAAGGGGTATGCACAGGATTTATAATTTGCATAAATTTGCATTTTAAACATGATGCTCTCCTCTGGTCGCATGGAAAGTCATCATAATGAATGAATTGTGTAACAGTGTCTCCTATGCATAGTGTTGTGCTTGTCCCTCGGTTTAAAACCTCAAAATAGGATAGTTGATGAGTTTTACACATATTTGCATAAATTTGCATTAATTAAAATTGAAAGTTGATTCTTATTCAGGAACTGTACAGAAATCAATCTAGATTTGATGCCCCGTCAAAATAAATCCCAAATACCCCCCCCCCCCCCGTAAAAAAGAAAAGAAATAGGCTTATATAGAAAAATTTCGGTCTGTACTATACATATACAGTAATTCATGGTGAATAGTGTGATTTCGCATAATTTTGCATAAATTAGCCCTATAAAAAGGATTCCAGTCATTGATATCGAGGCATCCTATCAAGAATTAATGCTTTTGGTACCAGTGACACATGTGGAGAAAAAAAAATTTGTGATTTTGACAATTCTATATGTCGATATATGATAATACATGTGTTTTTACATGTGATTTGCATATAATTTGCATAAATTAACCTTAAAAATTTATTCATACTCACCAATTTTATAAAAATTGACCTGCAGTTGAATGTTTAGCAAAAGAAGACCCAAATACACAAAAATTGGGCATTTGAAAATTATTTTTATTGAGATATGGTGAATTATGAGTTTTTTGCAAAAAATTTGCATATATTAGAAAGATTAAATGAGAACAAAGTTTGAAATTTAATATTTATTTTATGAGTAATTCGGAGGGAGAGATTACAGGAGATCCCGCCCGCGCATGCGCAGTCATCATTCAAAGCATCAAATATGACTCCTGATAAAACAGCAAGAAAGATTAAACTAAGATGAGAACAAGTTAGATCTAATTTTGCCTTAGAGTAATGGGAGGGAGCGGAGGGCCTGTAATCTCTCCCTCCGAATTACTCATAAAATAAATATTAAATTTCAAACTTTGTTCTCATTTAATCTTTCTATTTTATTTCGTAATTCTCCTGGAGAAATTACAGGAGATTTCAAAGCTCAGGAGGCATATTTGATACCAAACTTACACCAAGTCACAACCCTGGTGTGCACAAAACATAATACCTCTATACAACCGAGGATGAGGCACTGCCTAACAAGGAGGCTGAGAAGTCACTTTTCTGATCCAAAGCTGATGAAAAGGAATTTTTCTGATCCCCTCAAACGTTCTGTTCTTCGAATATAATGTTTTAGATAATGAAGTACACACAGTCGTTTATCTAGAGGGTAAGCTTCCAACGTCATATCTCCGGTGATATGTCCTGGTCTGTCTTGTTTTAGTAGTTGACCAAACCAAAACGTAGCTCCACTATCTTTAAGAGTCATTTGCTCAATGTTTAACTGATGAAGCGACTGCACCCGCTGCGCTGAGGTTAGTGCCAAGAGGGTGACAAGTTTCAGGCTCAAAAGCTTGAGGCTAAGGGTTTTCGCAGGTGCTAGCTTCCTTAAATGGTTCAACACCAATTTAACGTCCCAGATATGAGTGTACCTGGGTTTGTCTTGCAGTGTTCAAGGTACTATAACCAGCTCCATGTTCAAACAAACTTGTAAGGAACTCCAATAAATTTTCTACTGATGATTGAACATAATTCCAACCTTTGTCCAAACAAAATTTTTTTTTTTTTTTTTTCCATTTTCTTATGTAGATACAGTATTGATTTTTAGTAGAGTCTCTCCATGAAGACATTATGATCTCCGTAGTCTTTTTATTCAGTCTCTTGAAAGGTTTCCGGAGATCCTGCAACATAATAGATCAATGCGATCCCAAAAGGGGTGACATTTGAGAAAGGTAGAGTTAGTAACCCTTTTCTCCTCTTAATTTCTACAGGTTTCCCTACTGTCATAATGTGGAGCAAGGGAAACCAAGACTGTGAGGGCCAATTTGGGACAACTAGTAAGCCCGTAGCTTTGTCATTCAGAATTTTCTGCAAGCAACTTGGTATGAGACAGAATGGTGGGAAGGCATAAAAATTAAACTTGGCCCAGTTTAGGGAGAATGCATCAACCGAGAATGCACTAGGATCAGGTAGCCAAGAGACATACCTTGGCAATTGATTATTCAGTCGAGATGCAAATAAGTCAATATCTGGGGAGCCAAAGTAATGAGTAATTTGGTTAAAAGCTTGCTTATCCAGTGTCCACTCTGTCCTATCATTGAATTTCCGAGACAGCTTGTCAGCTTCTACGTTTAGCTTGCCTGGAATATAGGAAATAGACAGCCAAATATTTCTCTCTAAACACCATTTCCAGATTGTATTTGCAATTTCATTGCAACTGCATGATCTAGTACCCCCCATATGCTGGAGATAGGTAACTGCAGTTACATTATCTATGCGTAGTAGGATATGGACATTTTTCATAGATGTACAAAAGGACTTTAGTCCGAGAAAGGCTGCCAGTAACTCAAGATAATTAATCTCATTATTCTTAGCCTTGACAAGCTCCTCGGCATTCCATCGCCCACCTGTGCTAGAATTTAGCTCCATACACTTAGCTCCCCATCCCGAACCACTTGCATCGGAGTACAACTCCAGGTCCGGTTCTTTTCTCAGAATAGACGAGTATACAATGTGCAGGTTTGCTATCCACCATTCAAGATCGTACCGAGCTGCCTGCGAAAGTTGCATGGGCCTATCAAAATGACCTTTGTTAATTTTCAGTGCTACAATTTTGTCTGATTCTAAAGCCCGATAGAAAGCGGACCATATTGGACAGCAGGGAATGTTGCTACAATTTTCCCAATTGTTCTGGAGACTGCTCTAATACTAGGCAAGTTAGTTTGGAGGAGGTCTGAGCAACACTTTTTAACTTCATTTACCTTGTCAGAAGGAAGTGTAATGGACATATTCACTGAATTAAGTACAAATCCAAGGAAGGTAAGTTCCTGTAATGGTTTGAGTACCGACTTATCAGGGTGAATAACAAACCCAAGCTGTGATAAAAGGCTAACCGTAGCATCAATTGCCTTGTGTACTTTGGCCTTATTGTTACCAATAATGATGGTGTCATCAAGGTAACCCACTAAGATGTGATTTGCTTGGTGCAGTGTGGCGAACACTGGTTTCAAAATTTTGGTAAAGAGCCGTGGTGCAGTACTCAAACCATTTGGTAAACAAGTGAATTGAAAAAGAGTGTCTTGCCAAATAAATCTTAAGTACTTTCTATCTGAAGGGTGAACTGGGACCGAAAAATAAGCATCCCGGAGGTCCACTGAGGCAAGAAAACAATTTTCTGACATTAATTGTGTTGCTGTATGTATGCTATCCATCTTAAAATGCTGATAGCTCATATACTTGTTCAGGTCAGAAAGATCCAGAATAACTCTTAGCCCACCATTTTTCTTGGGCCGAGTAAAAATGTTGGACACAAACTCTCCCTTCTCATGGGAGCACTGTTCAATCACCCTTTTCTCAAGTAAATGTATAATTTCTTGATTGATTTTAATTACTTCAGCTGTCCTGATGTGAAAACAGCGTGGGGGTAGTGAACGGTATGGTTTAATAGATACATTTTCAAATTCTAATTTGTACCCTTCAACAGCTGATAAGATAACGTGATCAGAAGTAATCTTTCTCCAATTGTTTACAAAATGCCTCAGTCGGCCACCAATAGGAAACTTTGAATAATCATTAAGTAAACTCACCTCTTCAGCAGAAGTAGTTACTTTGTTTTCTTCCAAGGTGCACCCTGCTTTGGGGGAAAGGGGCTGTGGGAAGGCATTCTGCTCTGCGAGCCTGGGTTCTGCCACTGGTCTTGACCCTTGTTCTTGCGTCTTTCCCACTGGGGCTGCCCTAAAAAAGGACCCTCTGGGTTGCCTGACCACAAATCATGTTGGGCTGATTGCGCCCATCCCAATTCACGGGTACTGGTTTTATTCCTGGCATATGGGTGATATGAGTGAGTCTTGAATTGTTTGTCCTTTAATTGACCTCTCATCATCCCTGCAGCTGCCTTTTGTTGCTCACTCAGGTCTTTCACTTGCTTAGCAAGATCATCTCCAAACAAGAACTTGCCCACTTGGGAAGATTTGCACAATGGTGTAAACTTCATATTCATATCAGGTCTGATAAGACGTTTCCTAGTGCAATTTAGCTCAAAATTGGCATTGCTGAGCAAAGCGAGGCAATCTTGTTGGGCTTCAGAAATATTCCCCGGGTCTAAAGATTGCAAAAATGCTGTCAAACCTCTGGTTAGTGAACGTTGAATTTTTTGTAGTTGCAGGTCTCTTTGTCTAGTTACTTGTTTTAGTTTGTCCCAAATGGGACCATTAACTCTTGGCACATCGACCAAGGGGCAATTGGTGGGTGGGGGGTATTTGTCCAAAGACTCCTCAAGAGCCTTTTCACCCAACTTGTTGGAGAGTAAATACGATGCAGACATCGCTAGATTATCATCAATTGCTTGTCCCATCTCTTGGGGCTGGGCAAACTTAGCGGCTAATGCCGGAATGCTTGGGCCTTGGCCCACATCACATTCACCTTCCCCACTCTCGAAATCTGGTGCTTGTGAATAGTCATCACTGACATTGGTCACATGGACCTGACCTGCGTGAAACTGAGAATTCTGATCATCATAGCCATAATTATTATCATCGTAAAAAGACTCGGCCTCAGAAGGGGCACTATCTTGATAACGGGTGGCCTGATTCTCAAGTGCTTTAGTCAAAAGCGATTCCAATTTAGTAAGTCTCTCCTCAAACTCAGAGTTTGAAGTTGAGGGAGATGGTTTATTCTTTTTTGGCTTGGCTTTTGATGATGGTGCCATATCGGTTCCTAAGCCCGAAGAGCCAGGCAGAGATTTAATATCTCCTTTGTCTTTATGTTTCTTGACAATTTTATTGGGCTTGGCTTTCAATAGTGCCATATCGGTACCTATGCCCGAAGAGCCCGACGGAGATTTGATATCTCCTTTATCGTGCGAAGCTGGTTGCTGGCTCGTGGAACGGGTCCCTGCGCCCGGCTTCGCCGGCGTCTGGCCCGGTGGAGAAACCGCACTCCGCTGCGACTGAGTCGCCGGCGGGCTGGTATCCACATTCAAGAGATCACGATTCATGATCTGATTTCCGACAGGAAGTACTCCAACTCGGAACAAAAGTCGATGTTAGAAGGAGGTTGGTAAAGAAAAAAGTTCTAGCACAATAATTCCAGCAACCAACTCGAAGAAGGGTAAGAAAAAACAATTTTTGTCTTACCCAAAATGGCGGAAAATGACTGCCAAAACAATGCTGCGAACGTAATGACTGCGCATGCGCGGGCGGGATCTCCTGTAATTTCTCCAGGAGAATTACGAAATAAAATAGCATTTTAAAATAGGGTGCCCTTCACCGATTTCGGGGCACCCTATCTAGAATTAATGCTTTTGATACCAGGGACCCATATGCAAAAAATGGCGCTTTTGTAATTCCTGTCCCCAAAATTTTGCTAAGGCCCCTGACTAGTAAAGACGCTGCCGCAGCAAAGCCTTAATTCGTAAGCGAAGGCGGCTCGCACTAGCGGCCGAAGCTACCGTACGGGCAGGGCGCTGGCAGCCGACGGGGCGCAGTGCAATCCCATCGCGACAAGTGAAAACTATGCAAAGAGAAGTTGCAGCCAAGCTTAGGTACGGTACATGAGTCATATTTACCATCATTCAGTTCAGCAACGGTACTGTATTTTTATCAGCAATCTGAAGAAACAGAGGAAGAGTTGAAACAAGCCGAAAGTATTTGTACGCATACGCAGAAAAATAATTCAGACTTCAGTACAGTTTACTTCAAACCAGGGTAACGACTGCGTGAGGCCGGTGTGGTCGCTGAATGGTTTTGGTCCGGAGCTCGGCGGTCCAAAATGGCTAGCTAATTGGTCCCGCCAGTTTTCCCGAAATCCGAAATCCAGAATGATATCATTTTCTGAATATTATGTCAAAATCTATTTCAAAATTTGATCTTTGTAGTGACATCGTTTTTGCTCGCTCGCAATTCTTTGACTGATACGCCGCATTTCGGCTTTTCGCCCCCGGCCCTCGAAAATTTCTTGGCTCATAAAGTACGGTATATACGGCACTGGGCCCTATGCGACATCTTGTTTGTGTATAGAAGAGAAGTATAACAATAATATAATAAGTTTTAATACTGATTGTTGTTGTATAAACACCTATCTGGTGTTAGACCAAAACGAAACTGGTGCCTTGTTTGTAAATTATAACCCTTCCCTCGTGTGGACATATAGATTCCGGGCTGTGTTAAATCAACCCCGGAGTTTTTGCAGTGTGTTATCATAGAATTATATTCTTTAAAAAAATCTTTTCATGAGAATCTTACCTTGACATTGATTTTGACGTGATATTCCTTTTCTTTCCTCTTTTCTTTGTACCTTGTTCTCGGTTGTAGAACTTTTGGGGACATGCGGATCGGGCCCGGGCAGTGGCGGCATTGGCGATTTCTAGGGGCCGGGGAGACAAAATAACATTTTTTTGGGGGGGGGGCAATACTTTTTTTGCTTATATATTTCACAAAGCTAATTTTCTACATGTAGGCCCTACTGACTTGAAAAGCGAATTACTGTTTATAGGACTAGCTATTTGCATTGGGTCATGAAAATGATATCTCACCAAATAAATAAAGCAAGTGCGACTGAGCGCGAGCTGAATTTTTTTTATATCCTGAGATGATAACTGCGCTGCATGGACGTTCTAAGCCGCACTTTTCGTTATCATTAACTGGATAGCTATCTAACTAAACAATATTGATGCGAACGCGTAGCGCGAGCAGATTTTTTTTTATTTATGAAAATTACTAATACGCATGTGTATCTCGCTAAAACGAATAAGAAAACTCTAATCGCGAAAAGTATAGACCCTATTGACTTGGCCGACACTGGATTTTTGAGTCTCATCTGAACAGATAATTTATCTATCTCAGGCAACATTTTTTTAAGGTTTATATCATGACCTGAAATAGTGACTAAATATTGTTGGGAGCTAACAGTGAATGGATAAGCACATTTTCAAAATAAAAAGAACGAACATGCTGTTTTGGATCACTTTACAGCTTCAGTAGGATTTACTCTGCATTTTTGGTTTTCAAATTTCTGGGGGGGGGGGGGCCGGGGAGTGGGAGACCAACTTCTCACGGGGGGCAAATGCCCCCCTTCCCCCCCCCCTCTTGGTGCCGCCACTGGTTCGGGGCGGAGCTCCCGGAACTTCGTGATATTTTTTAACACTATGTTGCAGATGGCCACTTTTTTATCCAATCGCGGGTATACCGTACACACAACAACAATAAATTCAACGCAGTTGCGGATAATAAACGAAATGATTTGAGGCAGCACAACATATTAGCAAATGTGGTGATATTTGTAAAAAGTCGCCAGCGAGTGAAGCGAGCCAGAAAAAAATTTGACCTTTTGAAATTAAATTCTCATTATATGTGATTTTGGAAATTAAGCCAAAGTAAACATTTAGAGGCTTTTCACGATGAATATATAGCCAGCGTAATAGCTATAGCACTTGGATAACGATTTTTTCATTGCGACCATTATTGCGTAAAATTTATCCTTTAGCGAAGGGTAAAGATGATAGACTATAACATTTTCTGCATTTTGCTCAGTGAATTCTACTCTAATAATCCTTACATACTTTCAGCCCGGACCATCCCTTTAAAGATCAAGTCCACCTCACAAAAATGTTCATTTGAATCAATAGAGAAAAATCAGACAAGCACACAATGCTGAAAATTTCATCAAAATCGGATGTAAAATAAGAAAGTTATGACATTTCAAAGTTTTGCTTATTTCTAACAAAACAGTTACTTGAACGAGCCAGTTACATCCAAATGAGAGAGTCGATGATGTCACTCACTCACTATTTCTTTTGTTTTTTATTGTTTGAATTATACAATATTTCAATTTTTACGAATTTGATGATTGGGACCTTGCCTGAAAGACAAAATGTTAAAATAATGGAATTCCATGTGTTTAGGGAGGAATGAACCTTCATTTCACATGACAATGACGAGAAAATCAAAATATTTCATATAATAAAATAAAAAAAGAAATAGTGAGTGAGTGATGTCATCAGTTCCCTCATTTGCATACCGACCGAGATGTGCATATAACTGTTTTGTGAAATGAAGCGAAACTTTAAAATGTCATAACTTTTTATTTTACATCTGATTTTGATGAAATTTTCAGTGTTATGCTTGTTGAATTTTTCACTTTTTAATCAAATCAACTTTTTGTTGGGAAGGACTTGTCTTTTAAATGCTAGAAGTATCCAGAATGCATGGTGCTGCACCCAAAAAATGCATGGCTGGAGGTTGTGTAAGAATAAGACATGACCTGTATACTCCCTCATTATTGGCTACATGTGCTTGAACCCTTTGCTATATTATTTGTTACTACCTCAGAACAAGCCTCTCCATCACAGCCAAAATTCATAAATGTATCATTAATTTTATGTCGAAAAAAGAAATACCCGGTAAGGAATTTAAAACAAAATAAAATACATAGGAACAAAAAAATTGTTACCACCATTTTTGGGATGTACATTTGATGAGAATCTTGAAAAGAGTGTTTAGACATAATTTAGCAGTTTTGGACCTGTATATACAGATGTACAGCTGAATTCTAATGTCATGCATAAATTAGCAGAATTGAAAAAAAAAATTGAATAATTATGTAATTATACAATTTTTGATATTATGTTGTGGAAAACGTGCATGCCTATTTTCGTCATGATCAATGGCCAAGATCTGGGGGGGGGGCAAATAAGCCCCACCCACCCCACTTTGGGCTATGCAGTTTCAAAATAGCCCATGTTATATAAGGTTAAGATAGAAGCTGATGAACTACAAATTTGTAATCTGGCAAGTGTGCAGATCTACTCAATCCATGAATACACCAAAAGTTTTAGGTTATTTCATTTTTTTTGTTTTTTAGCTACAGGTAATTTAACATGGCCAGTTAGCGGTTTGAGAGAACGTTGTAAATGTGCCCAGTGCGGCGACTCTGACTGGCCTTCCTGGACGGGGGTCGTATTCCGAGCTCTCCCTGCCATGTTTGAATTCACCAGGCCACTTCTTAACCATTCTGTATGAAGGGGCAGTATCTCCAAATATGGTCTCCATGTTCTTGTTGATTTCTGTTGGTGTTAAGACCAGGGCAGAGGATGACCATGCACACAGTGCCAAATTTTGGGATTTTGTCCCAAATCTCATGGTATAAAAGGTTAAAAACCGATGACTAACTATATATTTTTTTAATTAGCTGTACCTAAAAAACAAGAAATGGCACTAACTTTAAATGAATTAGAGGATCTGCACACATCTGCCACAAACTTATTGATCACCCCTTTTACTGTAACATATTTTATGAGTAAATGGCAAGAAATTTTGAATTAGTATATAGGCCTGATTATTAGAGGTTAGTAAATGATATAAATCCAAATGATGTACATTCTCTGAATGGATTGCTGTTGTTGCTTACTTGCATTTTGTACACACATAAGATAGGGCAATTACTGAATTACCACGACAAAAGGAAGTATTGACCATAATTTTTTACCAATTTTACCATTTTACTTGGCATAAATTTCCACATACCGAAATACTTTGTAGTTTTTTATTATGCATCATCAGTTTATCTGTTTATATACCGATTATGAATTCGCAACAAAATAGAATGAATCGTACATAATATAGTTTTTGCTTTACGCCATGGCGTTATGTTGTATGCCGCCCACTTGTGGCCTAGGTTTTACAGTTTGCTGTTATTGTTAATCGGGCGCGGGGTATTCGCCCCTTCCGGCCGGCAGCTTGCGTTGCGTGAGTATGTTGAATAAATGCTTAAACATTATACCATTGTGACTGGTTGTCCATCTGTTAGATGTCTCTTAATAATGGCGTGGTGGCAGCTACGGAATTTCGTACTCACCATTGATTCATTTTGCGATGGACTTAATGCGTTTTCTTGCAGTCAGTCGGTCGATAATGCCAATGTCGTGATAGGTGGTTAATGTTTGCTCTCACTGCTGTAGTCCCATTTATAGCCCGTTTCGATGGCTTATCCCTGTCCCTTTCCGAGGCGGAGGTCACAACCTCGTCTCCAGCATGCCCAAGATAAAGGGCATTTCAATCAACAGTTATATTTTGATCATTCTTATATTGATGTTACTTATTGTAATCAAGAGTCAGAGTCAATTCAAATCAATGGAAGTGAGAGAAATGAATATGTGACTGAGAGTGATTTGAGTGTCAGGCTGGATGAGGATTTGTATGATGATTTTGATGATAGTCTAAAAGTAATGGGGTCTCCATATCAACCTCTTCCCCAGAAGGTAAGGGTAATGCATGCAACCATATCTAATCATTCCAGGTCAAGTAGACCTAGAGCTTGCAGCCCTGATATTTCTGATGTAGAGTTTGAGTCAATTCAATTCAAATCAATGGAAATGAGATACATGGTTATGTGACCGAGAGTGATCCAAGTATCGGTTATAATGATGATGATTTGTACGACGATTGTGATAATCCAATCGGGGGTATATACCAACCTCACCCCCAAACAATAAGGGCAATGCACACTACCATATCTAGTTGTGTTAGTTCACATAGTCATAGATCTTCTAGTAGCGCGAATACTTTTTGCTCTAGTAAACCTGATTGTCATTGTGAAGGTGATGATAGAATTAGCCATATGTGTTGCCCCTTGTGCTTTTCGGCTCGTCGTTCTGATTTCCAACATCATATTAGCAATTGTCCGTTTCTGCCGGAGCATGAACAGAACATTATCACATGTGCTCGCCGGGTAATGTCGAAACGCTATTGTTCAGACCAATCACGTAGCTTGAGTACTTGTCATGATAGTCTTGATCATGATCTCATGTATTCTGAGTTTGTCTCTGACAGTGCCTTATCGGATGATGACACTATTGAAGATTGTTACGATCTTGATAGTCCTTTAGGTTCAAGTGTAAACTTAACTGCTAGGGTTTCTTTGGAACCCCTGCCTGGTACTTTTGGTTGCTTCGAGGACCTACATGAGTTGAGCAGGTCACCACAGATTCAAGGAGAAGATTTCTGCAGTAATGCGAGTGGCTCATCAGGGTCAGATGATGTCCACAACAGGGTTTGTGATCTTTCGCCACAGTCTCCAGTGGCCAGAGTCTCTGAGTTACCTAGTAAGGCTACATCTCCACATGTTGATGTTTTTCATGGCTCAAAGTGTGTCCGAATATACCTTGTTAGTGGTTCTTCAATGAATCTAATCTGTTCCTCACTTGTCAGAAAGCTTGGAGGTGTTATAGACACATCTTGTTCCGTTACACAAAATCTGTCCTTTCCTGGTAACATTGTTGGGAACACATCACTCACTTTTACGAGAGAAGACCAGGTCTTTTTCTTTGAAGGCTTTGTTGTAGACTCCTCAGATGTAACAATACACGCTGGCATTCCGTTCATTGTACGTCACGATATCACTATCCGTCCTGCAAGACACTGTATCGTACTCGGTGATGGACCCTCGTATACCTATGGTCCCGAGCGTACCGCATGCACAGACAGTCAGAACTGTGTTCCACTCGTCTCCGCTAAGTTAGACAGATCGCCTCCGGTGCCGCTCAGCGTCCGCGCAAATATCTCATCTTGCTCGTTTGACAGCGAAAGATCTGCACCAACTCAATCCCTTGGTGCAGACAGCTTGTCCGTGGACCAGCCCATCCGACATCTTGACCCTGATGCTACATGTCAGCCCAGGCAGCTGGGACTAGCCTCTACTTCTAACCCACATGTATCCGGCACCATTCTTATTGATGTCAATGCCGATTGCAATAGTCCTGCTCATCTTGCTAACGAGCATTCACCAGACAGTTGCCAGCCTACCATAGACACTACTTACCAGCTCGCAGACAACTCGCCTAAACTCCACGTCGGTAGCTTTGCCACTCCCCTCCAAATTGGTGGGCCCTCTCATCCGTACACCATCAAGGTTGAGGACCCTCCTGGTCGCCCTCCAGATTCTGCCAGTAGAGCTTTGTCCATCCCTCTCCGGCTGTCTGACCCACTTGCCCATCTTCCTTCGTCTGATGTTGGCCGGTGTCTTGATGAGAATTATCCAGCTACCAGATTAGTTGTGGACAAAGAGAATTTCAGAGCTGATGTTGGGGCCTCATTTTACTTCCTACTCAGTGGCCCTGATGACGTCCCACATACAGTGCAGGTTGAGGATCCTCCTGGCCCCCTGCCAGGTGCTCCCGGTAGACGAAACAGAGTGTGTACTATCTCCCCAAGTGATCCTCCTGGCCCCCCGCCAGGTGCTCCCAGTGGATTTGATGCTTTCTCCATTAGGGACGTTTTTGACTTCTTTTCTGTCAAGTCTGGTACATCTTGTCGTCATTTACATTTCTTGGCGTCACCCATCTCTGAAAAGCCGCCTATCTCAACGCTTCGTCTGGACAACTTCACTAGCTTGTTCTTGGGACTCCATTCGGGCCGCCCACCGGACATTAACTTTATGCCTCTGTGCTTGTGAGTCCTACCTTCACGTTTGGCCCTAACTGCTTTCCTTGACGACGATAGTGTGAACTTATAAAGAACTGCATTACTGGCTTGACATTTTTATTGCAGATGTTGACATCAGATGGACATCGATTGCATTACCTTATTTTGCCTTTGTTAGTTGATGTTATTATGTACTAAGTTTATACATTTTCATTATTAAAGTTTGTGCACATATGCTTATGAGGCTAGGGAAGGTCAATTGTACGTTTGCCATTTATTTTTTTCCCTTCAGGTTGTGCGTTGATTTACTGCTGGTTTGGTGAGTGTTGTGTATGGTCTGACTTTCATGTATATGGTGATTGCGTCCCTAAATCTGTCATTTCGAACACAAGGCAAGGAGAGTGATATCGGGAATCATGCTTGTTATTTTTGTATGCTTTGTGTTTATGTGCATCTTTGTTTGTGCATTTTGTTCTAGATGAGTGCACGTACAATCCTCCATGCAGCAGAATGCCTTACTAAATACTTTATGTAATTCATTTTGTTTTATTTATATTACTTTTTGCAGGATGAGATGTTATTTAATGTATTTTGTAATATCTCTTTGGAGCGTTAGTTTTTTTTATTACATTTGCGGCTTTAGTGCCCTATACCGGATGTGTTGATTTGCCTTTTTGTCATACTTTTTATTTACTTTTTGTGTGTTATATGTATAAATGAATCAAACTCAATTGTGTCTTCACCCATGTGCTGTTTTATTATCAGGTTGCTAAAAGTATTTTGTTTTATATGTTGCAGGCTTGTACAGAACAGAGGATGGGTGTTATAAAAATCCTTCTTTTTGCTGCTTTGTATGCATGTATTTTGTGATGCAGGCTGTACGGGGTAGGAGATGGATAGTGCCAAACTTACTCATTTGTTTTGATCTCATTATATGCAATGTCCATGTATCAAATTTTATTTTTACATATGAATGGGGTGTATTTTTTTTTGTTGTTGAAAAATTAGAACTGATGATTTTAGTTCTTTATGCAGTATGTGTATTATTATATTGTGTTTTGTTGATTTTACTTTCATTTATATAAATGTTTGTTCATTGTATGTTACTTTCCGTCACTTATTGTTTGCATTATTGCACATACAGCTAAAGCCCTACATTGATTTTTGCGTATATAGCTAGGTTTTGGAATGTAGCATATTTTGTGCATATTGATTTATTTTGATGGTTTGATTGTATTGCTCTTTACATTATTTTGCTTAGGATGACTATTAGTCATAGTGCTTATGCAAAACATGTAATGCCCACTTGTCGCACAGGTGTATATTTAGTGCGATCACTACACTGTAGAATGCTGTATTATGTACGTGATGCTTATGCAGTTTGTCCTTACACCCTCGCGTTTGCTTGTACAATGTTTTTTTTTTTTTTGGTGGAAACAGATAAGACAGACTGTGAGTTTGATATGTATACACAAGTATCTCAGATAGATGATTTTGTAGTTTGAGATAGGTGTTGTAGTTTAAGATTTTATGTCTATTTTCTCGTGATATATTTTCTATGTATTTGATTTTAGTGGTAACGCACTTTAATTAGCCTAGATCATATACATGTATTATGGGTTACTGTGAGGTACAGTTGTTACAAAGGTGCCTTCCCTTTTTGAAAAACATTTATTGAGCATATTTGTTGTTGACTAACATATTATTTACTGTTAGTTACAACTTCCATACACCAGTGTACTTACATGGTTTAGGATAATAACGTAGCAGATTGGATTGTTTTGCAACCCTTTTTATAAACATGTATTGAATTAGTTTTTGTTGCTTAGGGTCTTCTTGTTATATGAAAAAGGAAGGAAGGAAGAAAAAGTGGTTGCGCCATGGCGTTATGTTGTATGCCGCCCACTTGTGGCCTAGGTTTTACAGTTTGCTGTTATTGTTAATCGGGGTATTCGCCCCTTCCGGCCGGCAGCTTGCGTTGCGTGAGTATGTTGAATAAATGCTTAAACATTATACCATTGTGACTGGTTGTCCATCTGTTAGATGTCTCTTAATAATGGCGTTATAACTCGTAAACTATCCTATGGTCAGTACTTCCTTTTGTCGTGGTAAGGCATATATAACAGATTGATATTGTAAAAAGGTTATGAACTGGTTTGAATTTGCATATGTTGGTTTATTGTGGAATTGAAATTCTACATTATCTTGTAATTGACTATTTCATGGAGAAATAAATGTTTATGAATTTGAAGTACTTGTATCGTGTTTCATTTGTAGTTGTTCAATATTTTTAATTCTAAGAAGGACTTGAAAACAACCCTTACATGATTTGTTTTTATGTTGGAATTTACCATTCATATTTAAACCTGAAGAAAGACTTAAACTGCAGTAAATCCTGATGGTACTTAAAAATGAATCCAGAAAGATTTAAATTTCAAGTCCAAACGACTTAAAATTTAAAACTTCTAAAGACTTAAAATTTTAAGTCTAAGGATAGTTTTGTTTTTAAATCCAAGGGTTTTGTCATTTTAACCAGTCTCTCTTGGATTTAAAATATAAGTCTTTTAGACTTGAAAATAAGTCTTTGGAATTAAAGAGTAAAAATTCGGAAAGTTCAGAGTTCCATTCTACGCATGATCAGAAGAAGGTCATTAAATTTTCAGTTAAGTGACATGGTTTGATATTTAATGACAGCATAAGCACCAACCTTGATGTCTGGGTTATATTCTTTTGGATTGGAGATTTCATTAGATCCACAAAAAACAATGCGTCCACTAGCGACTGGTATTTAATTCACACGTTCGCCAATTAGATTAAAAACTTGCTATAAAGCGTTCACAGCGGAAAAATGCAGCAAATACCTTCACAGAGTGTTCATTAAGCGGTTTCAAACCGCCTCGATCACAAGAATCCCCGTTAAATTACGAGAACTTTTTTAGGCTGAAAAATACCAGTTAATTATTCCTGCATTCACACCGCCCTGAAACATACCCTTCGGGAAGCATGCGCAGTATGGTCTGATAAGTAGGCAAGGCGCGAGATTCAAAATCACTAGCCCAGCAGCCACCCACAGCTCCCGCGCCCAACAACACGCTGGGCAAAAAGTTCCCGTAATTTGCTTTCACATCGCCAAAATACCTGTGACCTTGGAAAAATCCCCGCGAAAGTTCTCGTAATTTCGCCAAGTACCTACTATTTAGCGGGTATTTTCTTTCGGGGAGATTACGCGTAGTTTGCTTTCACATTACCAAAATACCTGGTATTTTCTGATCGGGGTAAATTTCCCGATCAGAGAATACCTGGAACTGGCGAACTTCGAGGCGGTCTGAAACCACCTATTAGGCGGTTTCAAACCGCCTCGATCACAAGAATCCCCGTTAAATTACGAGAACTTTTTAAGGCTAAAAAATACCCGTTAATTATTCCTGCATTCACACCGCCCCGAAACACATCCTTCGGGATAAGTTCCCGAAGTTACGAGCATGCTCAGTGTGGTCTGATAAGCAGGCAAGGCGGGAGATTCAAAATCTCTAGCCCAGCAGCCACCCACGCCGCCGCGCCCAACGGCACGCTGGGATAAAAGTTCCCGTAATTTGCTTTCACATCGCCAAAATACCTGCGACCTTGGAAAAATCCCCACGAAAGTTCTCGTAATTTCGCCAAGTACCTACTATTTAGCGGGTATTTTCTTTCGGGGAGATTACGCGTAGTTTGCTTTCACATTACCAAAATACCTGGTATTTTCTGATCGGGGTAAATTTCCCGATCAGAGAATACCTGGAACTGGCGAACTTCGAGGCGGTCTGAAACCACCTATTGTGTGCTATTTTAGTCACCAGGGTCCCGTAACACAAAGGTTAATGATTAATCCTGCGCTTGAATTTTACGAATGATTGTACAATAGGCGGTTTCAAACCGCCTCGATCACAAGAATCCCCGTTAAATTACGAGAACTTTTTAAGGCTAAAAAATACCCGTTAATTATTCCTGCATTCACACCGCCCCGAAACACATCCTTCGGGATAAGTTCCCGAAGTTACGAGCATGCGCAGTATGGTCTGATAAGCAGACAAGGCGCGAGATTCAAAATCACCAGCCCAGCAGCCACCCACGCCGCCGCGCCCAACGACACGCTGGGATAAAAGTTCCCGTAATTTGCTTTCACATCGCCAAAATACCTGCGACCTTGGAAAAATCCCCACGAAAGTTCTCGTAATTTCGCCAAGTACCTGCTATTTAGCGGGTATTTTCTTTCGGGGATATTACGCGTAGTTTGCTTTCACATTACCAAAATACCTGGTATTTTCTGATCGGGGTAAATTTCCCGATCAGAGAATACCTGGAACTGGCGAACTTCGAGGCGGTCTGAAACCACCTATTGTAGTCAATGCTTCAATCGTAGAAAAATATTTTACGATCATTGCTAAGCTTCGTGTTACAGGCCCCTGGTCCAGTGCATGGCGTACCGTGGGTTACGACATTGAGGGGGCACCAGGATTTTTTTTATATTCAGATCAGAAGGGACATTTTAAGGACTGATATAGAAATTCATGAAGAGCAGACACATCCCACCAATCCACTAATGCGAACGGAGAGGAAATGTTTCATAAGGCAATCACCTTTTGAGTCATGAAAAAGAATCAAAGGTCACTACATAAAACAATGATAACTCAGCTTTGGTTTATATTGACTTGAAAATGGGATGTTTTAGTACCACAGGATTATATATCTCGTTAAACAGACAATCCGAGCACCAGGAACAATAGGCGGTTTCAAACCGCCTCGATCACAAGAATCCCTGTTAAATTACGAGAACTTTTTAAGGCTAAAAAATACCCGTTAATTATTCCTGCATTCACACCGCCCCGAAACACATCCTTCGGGATAAGTTCCCGAAGTTACGAGCATGCGCAGTGTGGTCTGATAAGCAGGCAAGGCGGGAGATTCAAAATCTCTAGCCCAGCAGCCACCCACGCCGCCGCGCCCAACGACACGCTGGGATAAAAGTTCCCGTAATTTGCTTTCACATCGCCAAAATACCTGCGACCTTGGAAAAATCCCCACGAAAGTTCTCGTAATTTCGCCAAGTACCTACTATTTAGCGGGTATTTTCTTTCGGGGAGATTACGCGTAGTTTGCTTTCACATTACCAAAATACCTGGTATTTTCTGATCGGGGTAAATTTCCCGATCAGAGAATACCTGGAACTGGCGAACTTCGAGGCGGTCTGAAACCACCTAATGAAGACGTAGGCCCTGGGCAAATTATGTTTCATAAAGTTATGATAAAATGTTTCTTATGAAATATAACATAACATTATAATGAACAATAATATCTTCTTTCTCACTACGTTTCACTCCCTTTCTCCCTCTTTTTCTCCTTTTCCCCGTTTTTTGTCAGCCGATGGGGGGGGGGGCACGTGCCCCCCCCCATGCCCCCCCGTTAGTCTGCTATGCAGACCGTCTGAGTGGCTCGTGAAGTGGGATCTGCAGCTGGTTTGCGAAGCAAACCAGTCTGAAAGGGCGGGCGAAAGGTCGTTTGACCAAAGTTGCCCATGAGGTAACTCCGATATAAAGCACATTATCTATGACTATAAGTCACTTATTAGTTCCTTTCTGCGCATGATCAAAAGATTATACGCATGATCAGAGGAAGGTCATTACTAAAGTGACATGGTGGTTTAAAATCTAATTAGATAAGCACCACAATTGATTATTCATATATTCTTTTGAATTGTGCGTCCACGAACGACTGGTATTTCACAATTTGCCAAGTATATTGTGCAACATACTATGATGAATTCAAAGTAGGAATGCAACAAATACCCGGTATAAAGTGTTCATTGGTGTGCTATTCTGGTCTGATTCAATTTCTTCATCCTGCTATGTAAGGCAAGCTTACGCAATATCTTGCTTTGAAATCTGCCTATCATAGTGAAAGAAATGAAAAGTCATTTGACCAAAATTTTCCATGAAGTAACTACGAACTGGTCTATTCATAAATTCACGTTATAAGATTCTCAAATGTGTCTGTTCTAGCTGTTGGTGATGTTGATTTGAAGGAGTCAATTGGTTGAAAATGATGAGGAGAATATCACATTTTGCTATAGGGGCGTTAACGGCGGATCGGAACAGATCGCCTGTTCGGAACAAATCAGCTATCGGAAAAAATCAGCTATCGGAACAAATCAGCTATCGCACCACCCAACAAATTCAAGAACAAATCGGCGAATAAAAGTGCCGCCGATTAGTTCTGCCGGTACTAATCGACTAACCGGATCAATTCTGCTATAACACCAGCGCGAGCTCGTCGTTGGCGCGCGCTGTAAAAACTGTATAGCATGCAAGGTTATAAGGATCGAGATATATAAACCCCTCAAAATAAGTTCTGCAACTGAAGTTTGAGTGCTAATAAATTTCTTAGTGAACCATCATCATATGTAAAAGTTGTACCATTGGAAAGTATGATTATTTCCCTTTACAATCAAGTGTCTTTTTTAATGCTAGTGTTATCATGAAATACACAGACATGATAAATATGCAGCAATGTAAAAAAATGAAATGTTGCAAAATTGATTGCCATCTCATGTTTGAGTTCTGCAACTCAAACTGCAAGTTTGAGTGCCAATAAATTTCTTGATGTGCCATCATCATGTGTAAAAGTGATATCTTTAGAAAGCATAATTATTCCCCTTTACAATCATGTGTCATTTGTAATGCTAGTGTTATCAGGAAATGCACAGACATGATAATATACGCAGCAATGTTAGAAATGAAATGTTGCAAAATGCGTCGTTTCCAATAGCGAATTTCCAATTGTTTCGAGGATGGACCGAGTGCATTCACTGTTACCGGCCGGCCTGCATGGTGGAAATATAATGGAGACTCTTGTTAAAAATCAATGCACTTTGCAACATTTCACTTCTGACTTTTCTCAATGTTCATGGTGACTGCATATTCCAAGAATACATAATCACAACAAATGGCATGTCATTGTAAAGAGGAATAATTCAGCTTTCCAATGAAACCAGTTACATCTTTTATACTTCATTAGCCAAACAGATATCATCCCCCAAAACTGAGTTGCAAAACTTTTTTTGAGGGGTTTATATTACAAGGACTTCAATGGTGTAGTTCATTATCTGATTATGGTAGCAAGCTATACAGCAGCTGGGTCCAATTAAATGGCCCTAAATATTAGCTTATTCGCTTTCTTATAATGATGATGATAATAATAATAATAAGAAAAAAACAAGAGAAAACTTATAAGACTATATAGCTAGAAGAAGAAGATCAGAAGAATTAAGAAAGAAGAAGAAAGAAGGAGGAGGAAGTGGAGGGAAATAACTGAGGAAGAAAAATTAAGAAACGCCTGAGAGAGTTAGGCCTGTAACATTTTAACGTTTTGCATTCCCATTGTTTAGTGTATGTTTTCCTATACGTGATTCCCGGGACGTGATTACAAAAAGGTGCTGATGATATGTCCCATTTTTAGGTCTAAATCGTTCCCCAAAACAATTCCCCTCGCGCTCTCATTTATAGTAACATCAATATATCTTCTTCATAATTTCTCTACTGCACTCACCGTGTTTATGCTTTTTGGGATACCTTATATTGTTTGTAAAAAAAGTTAAGATGCACTTAAAATTTCAGCCTTTTGTTTTTAGCTGCCGATCGGAAAAAATGTGGATAAACTGTTTTTCCGCCTCGATCCCTTTGGCCTTTTCTCCTAGCTCTTTTCCCTTTCTTTTATTCTGGGGCACGTACCCCCCCCCTCCCCTATGATTCTTATTCTTTGGCAACCAGTTATATTTTTGCCACACTTTTTGTTCATTTAATTTCAGTAGCTTATATTTTTTTCCTTTTCCATTCCTTTTTTTCCTTCTCTCTCTTTTATTTTTTTATTTTTCCTTATTTTCTGTTCTGTTATTTTCCTTTGTCTTTTTTTTTCTTCTTTTTCCTTTTTTCCTGCTTGCTATTTTTTATTTTTATTTTTTGTCTTCTCTTTTCTTTTTTTTCCTTTTTTCTTTTTTTTTCTTTCTTTCCTTTTTTTTCCTTTTTCTTTTCTTCTGTTTCCTTTGCTGTTCTTATTTTTCTTGTTTTTCCTCTGTTTTTTAATTCTTTTTCTTTTTTTATATGCACACGTGCACATGCACTAGTCTTAGATCTATACAAATAGAATTTAGAAGGCCTTATCTGAAATGTTCAACACGGGGTCCAACCACAAACAATAATAATATTGATGAATATCTATACTCTCATATACTCTAGCCAACATTTTTCGGCATGTTTTTCTAAACCTAATCTTCCAATATTAGTTTTTTTTTCTAACTTTACAGTACAGCTGGCCGAACGGCGGCCGCACATACCGCGACGCGGGCGCGCAGCGCAGCGGCCAATATGCCCTAGGCCCTTAGTACCATACCACTGACTGACCAATCGATCTGAAACATTTGAACAATTAAGCGATGTCAGGTGTAACTTCAAGTGAAGCTGATCAGGTAATGACATAATGATATTCATGAAGTTGGTAGCTAGGAGTGGCGGCAACGGGTCAGGAAATCAAAATGTTAATGAATGTAGACTAACGTTAGTCTGATCGTATTTTTAATCATGTTTCATTTTCAACACCAAGCAACAGCCAACAGGAACATGAATTGCAATATGTGGGACTGGACTCTGTGACCAAGTCTAACGTTAGCTAAGTTAGATTATTATTACCTCAAAATTATGTTGTAAATCGGATCAAAAATCAGATCGAAAATCGGATCGGCAGTTAAGCTTCTAAAATCGAATCGAAAATCGAATCGGCGGAGTTTAAAAATAAAGGAATACATAAAACTTTTGTTCTCGGTCGCGCGCATCTTCTTGACAAAGTCACAAAGACGAATGTTTAGGAATGGAAGTCGCCGACATGCGCGATCATTTGGAACATGTTTTAAAAGGGTTTTGAGGTGTTACTGCTTTACAACAAAATGAGTGATTAACCGAATGACGCATCTTCCAGCAAAGGAAAATAATTCTCATAGATCACAGGTCAATGAACGATCGGCGGGACATCTTTTTAAGCTGAGCTCAGCTCAGTTCGCTCATTATAATATATGATTACAGCCACGCCCAAAAACCATTCCAAAGTACACCCATTTTGTGAAAATAGCTTACTTGTATATCATTTCTCCGAAACAGTCCTCGAAAAAGTTAAGTCACGCCTCAGTATCGATCTTTCTGTATACCCACCCTCTCAACAATATCAGTGAATTACCAAATGCGCGCAAGCACACAATACAAGATAGTTTTGGGGCAGAGCCGAAAACTGGTACCGCCCAGACATGAACGGGCTAGCGCAGAATTCTTTACTTTACCTTTTGGCATGTGCACGTGGTGGGTTTGATTGACGGTGCTATTCTTTGAATTAGCTCACTAGCTGGATTAATGATAAGATCAGGGCAAGTATGGCTTACATAATACGTACAACACGCAACTCATCCATGCACACACAGCTCTCAAATTCCCTTGCAATTATTCGTCCCTTGGTTGTGTGTCACTTATGGGCGGGATTTAAGCAGGGCAATCACTAGCATCATGGACCTATTAGCATATATACAACACAACATTCAATCATACACTTTTCTCAAACTCCCTTGCTATTCGTCCATTGTATACACACTCATGGGTGGGATTTATCAGCGAAAGCACTAGCATACATAATACGTACAACACATTCATGCACCCATGCGGTCACACACAGCTCTCAAACTCCGTTGCTATTGGCCATTGTGTGCACTCATGGGCGGGATTTATCAGCATTTAGCACTAGCATACATAATGCATGTAATATTCATGCACCCATGCGGTCACAGAGTTCTCAAACTCCATTGCTATTGGCCATTGTGGGCACTCGTGGGCGGGATTTATCAGTATAAGCACTAGCATACATAATGCATGTTTTATTCTTGCACCCATGCGGTCACACACAACTCTCAAACTCCCTTGCTATTCGTCCATTGTATACACCTCATGGGCGGGATTTGTCAGCACTAGCATACATAATGCGTACAACATATTCATGCAGTCATACACCCATGCAGTCACACACAGCTCTCAAACTCCATTGCTATTGGCCATTGTGTGCACTCATGGGCGGGATTTATCACCATAAGCACTAGCATACATAATGCATGTAATATTTATGCACCCATGCGGTCACACACAGCTCTCAAACTTCATTGCTATTGGCCTTTGTGTGCACTCATGGGCGGGATAAATGACAATCCCAGTACAAGTACATGTTCCTTGTTTGTATTATAGATACATTCATCTAAAGTTCCACTCCCACCATACCAGTCAGCGCAGCTACCGGTAGGTCATAAGTAGGTCAACTTGTTGCGAGTCTTTTCTGACATTCCAGGAATCTGATTGTTCGAACTATTCCATTGTTAACAAGCTCTAAATAGAAAAATCTTGAAATATGTTCTGACCTCACTGTAAATAGATATATGCCGATTTTTTATATCCGATTTTTTCCTTCAAGGGGCATGATCGAAGATCGGCAGGTGATAGCCGATTGTTGTGAAATCGAATGGAATCGGTTGCCGATTGCAAAATCGGTTACAAGCTTAATTATTATTACCTCAAAATTAAGATAAAAGTAAATATTACCATGGAGAAGGTTTACGGTTCACCATGTGTAATTTGAAGAAGGGAAGGAAATACAGGCTGAAACTTGAAAGATTGAAATTGAAAATCTTTCTGCCTGTATTAAAGATAAATTCCAGTACCAGTATTGGTAACGATCTCAAAATGACTTTTTACAGAATTTAATATAATGACCACCCAAGTGTCTGTTTGTATGAATAAAAAATACATGCCAAAGGATTCTGGAAGAAATTGTGTAATTGCTGAGAAATAAGCAAAATAAGCGCGGATTTGGTCACTTCCGTTGGGTCTTTATTCCAGCAATAATAATACACTGTCCCACGTGTGCCTATCTGTGTTGATGATCTTCAGTGTGAATATTTTTCGGCGTAGATTTCAAGATTTCACAAAGTTCAGTTTATGTAACTGTAGCAGATCTAGATCCTCGATGATATACTGACAATTAAGCCTGGTTTTGCAGACTTTCTCATGAAATCAGTGTTTATTGCAACTACTGGCATTTCTCTTTAAGTGTAATCATGGTATGGCTCACTCATTCAATGAACAAGGTTATAATATAACCTTGTTCTCAGTTATATCTCCATGTGTGGCAAAATAAGGGTGGCAATGTTTGGCTTATTTTCTCTTTTTGTTTGGGGCAAATGCCTGATGTTTTTACACTGACAGTTTCCATTACACCTATTATTCATACAACTTGGCTCTTATTTAAATTTGACACTTTAAATAATTTTTTTCTTAATTAAAAATAGAGATCAAAAAATGAAAAATTTCTTGCCATATTACTTTCCACCAATAGAGGGCGTACACAAAAATATGCCCAAAATTCAAGTTTTTGAGCGCTCTAGTGAATACAAAAATTATTCCCAAGTTACTAATGTAAAATAAATTGCAACTGTATGTAAATTAGTAATTTTGGTCACATAAGTGATATTTTAATGATTTTTTTAAAGTGTGTGCTCTGTACAACATTGGCATATCATAGACCTACCTGTAGATTCCCTACAGGCAGGGTGGTAGCAGTGAACAAGTGGTATGGCTCAGTAGGCGTAGCAGTGTAGGCCTAAGTATCCTGTAATGAAAATTGAGCCTTGGCTTGACTTGAGGCTGTGTATGGTAACGTTACATAGTGAACCGTCCTTGGCTTGAGAGGACTCCATGTCATGATGATGTTTTTTTAAATATTTTGACATACATTTCTTCATTGCATGGAGTCTTGAACCCCCGTCCATACACTCATTCAGTGAACAAGGTTATGATATAACCTTGTTCTCAATTACATCTCCATGTGTGGCGAAATAAGGGTGGCAATGTTTGGCTTCTTTTCTCTTTTTCTATGGGACAAATGCTTGATTTTCTTACACTGACAGTTTTCATTACAGCTATTCATCATATATCTTGGCTCTTATGCATGTTATGTAAATTTAATTCTTTAAATTATTTTTTTTTCTGAATTAAGAGAGATTGAAAAATGAAAATTTTCTTGCCATATTACTTTCCACCAATAGAGGGCGTACACAAAAATATGCCCAAAATTCCAGTTTTTGATCGCTCTGATGAATACAAAAATTATTCCCAAGTTACTAATGAAATACAAATTGCTACTGTATGGAAATGAGTAATTTTGGTCACAAAAGTGTGTGCTATGTACAGCATTGGCATACCATAGTCCTACCTGTAGATTCCCCACAGGCAGGATGGTTGCAGTGAACAAGTGCGTCCATATATGTATAAGAGACACATGTACACAAAGATGGATTTCCCTAGGAAATCCATAGTTAGATTTTAGAGGGTGAAATCGGTTTGTAGGGTTTAATTTTATTTATCTATGAACCTTCACTTGGGCGCCTAAAGCGTATAAAGGGATAAAAATTATGGCCAAAATTATTTCACTATAAATGGTAGAAATGAGACGTTTCTTACCAGAACCGATCTCCCGTAGATCCCTTGATCCGTTTGTCAACAAAGCAAAGACAATAGACCTCTTTGTAATATTTGGCAAACCCTCCCCCAATGATTTTAACTAAAAATGATCAAAGGGCATTTTATTTCTGGTAAAATTCATCAAATAAAAGTTTACTAGAGCTAGATTCTTCATCATCAATCTCTTCTTCAAAATCATCACTTTTGAAATCTAAGTCTAGATAAACTTCTGGGTTTCTTCCATTTCATGATTGATGTATTCAGTAACCTTTGGAGAAAATATACCATCCCAACAGGTTTTGCATGCAAGTGGAGCTTGATGTGGGATAACAAATCACGTCTTTCGCACCAGCATACACGTCATTAAAAATCACCAATTTTGCTGCCGTTATTTACGTGATCGAAGCACTCAGAGAGAGAACTATCAATTAACTGACTTTCATCTGTCTCCATGATAAATGAGGAACACCACTATGTTCTTCTGATTTTCTGCTTTAATTTGATGTCTAATTGTCCATTTTGGGGGATTGGCAATCACCAATTTTGCTGCCGTTATTTACGTGATCGAAGCACTCAGAGAGAGAACTATCAATTAACTGACTTTCATCTGTCTCCATGATAAATGAGGAACACCACTATGTTCTTCTGATTTTCTGCTTTAATTTGATGTCTAATTGTCCATTTTGGGGGATTGGCAATATATTTCTACTTTATAAAGATTTCAAAATTGAAGTGAATGAACATATTTTCTATCATCCTTGTGCAGGGGGAAAATGATGAAATTGATGTGGTTTCCATGGATACCAGATCCCCAGGAGTAAATAGGGAGGAAGCTAAGTCACAGGATGAAGACATTATCATGGAGACAGTGGATGACCATGATGCAGAAGATGAAGAAGAAGAGTCCTCTAATGTGACCATCATCCATGAGGAGGAAGAAATGAGGGAAAATGTAGATGTAACAGAGGACGAGTCCTTGGGGGATCAGTGTTACTGTGAAGGCAAAGGGGATGGTCCGATGATCTCTTGTGAAAAATGCAAGAAGTCTTTTCATTTAGGTAGGTCAATGAGGAAGTTTTAAATTTGAATTTTTTTTATTATTTGCATTTTCATGTCACAGACATACTGAACAACATCTTAATTTTTTTTTATTATGGAAAGGTACACAATTTTGTGTTTAGCCTTTTGAAGAGCATAGTACATAATACTGAGATTTATTTCTGTCATTTGTGTTGTTGTTCATAGCTTGCTTCAAAACTGGCAATCCTACAACTCTAGAAGGGGACATTTTCTTCAAACTGAATTGCAGTACATGTATGGCGCCTGAAGATGAGACAGTGGAAAGAATGAGATTGACTTGGTAAGTTTAATAAGAGTGCATAGAGGATAATGACCTCCCAATGAATTTTATATTGATATAATTTTTTCTGGTTTTTATTGATATTTCATTTTCATAAATTCCATATCTGATGCTAACATGAATACTGTACTTGCAATCTGAGATATAGGCCTAATGCATTTACTTGTTATCAAGTAGAAATGAGACTAGATAAAAATGAAATATAAAAAATATCAACATCAAATTGAAACTATTCTGGTTTGTCGTCCTACTTTTTTGTTCTAGTAGGTGGAGCTAAATTATCTGATGTAGTCAGAAAATGGAAAATATGACACTTCTTTTTGATGTTATAGTTTTAAGCATCATTTATTGTTTATTTATAAATTATACTAAAATTCTTCAACGAACCGAGGATGGGAATTCTTAGTTGAATTATTTTTTGTGCATGTGTGTTTAGTATAAACAATGTATACCTTGATTAATGATATAACTTGCATTCTATAACTACTGTCTATACAATCAAAGACATTTGTTTGTCCTTGTTCCCAGGCAACAAGTTGTGATGCTGTCTCTGTACAATTTAGCACTAAGAAGGAGTGGGAGGAGAGGATTTTTTCGCTGGAAGGAAGACATCTGTGAGTTTATTTCTCTACACTGGAACCTCATCTTTGGAGCACAGTAAGATGGATTTTTGTCCTCCTTTATTCTTCAAGAGGCTGTTATATTTAACATTTCTTTTCACATATTCTAGTTTATATATGCTTTTAATGCTGGTCAACATTAGATTTTAATGTTAGTTGATTATTGCCTGTAACACAATATATCGCAGAGCCTGAAAATTTATTATATACGTTCATTGTGAACTGCAATTCTGTGAAAAGACGGAAGGGGTTAATGAAAGTAAGGCTTCATTGGTGGAAGTGCCATGGTGTAGTGGTTCTGACTCTCTCCTTGTAAACAGAGGGTCGTGTGTTCGAATCCCACCTCAGCCTAGCGTCCTTTGGCAAGGCGTTAATCCACACTTTGCCACTCTCGACCCAGGTGCTAAATGGGTACCCGGTAGGATGCGAAAGATATTGTATGTTTGATTTTGCCAGCGCCATAATGTTGCGACGAATGCTCCCCAGGGAGCTTGATTGAGATGAATCCAATGACCGGGGTAATAATATGCTGTAACACGCTTTGGGCCATTCTGGGAAAAGCGCTTTATAAAAGTTGGCTATTATTATTATTATTATTATTATTGGTGCCTGTTAGGGAAATGTGGGCATTTAAGTATGAACTTACCAGATTTTTTTAGTTGGTTTCAAATAGGCCCGTTTCGGGTACACGTGTACACACACAGTCACGTCAGTGCATGTGTACTAAATTCCATCACCGTGTACACGGTAGCATCTGCATAAAGCTTGCGTGGGACTGTAAAGTCAGTGAACAAGCTCACAGCCTCACATTAATTCTTAGTTCTAAGACACTGCACATGTTTTAATCACTAATATGTCAATATATTTCAATTAACCTAGAGTGAGTTTACTTCCAAAATCGCTGATTTAATCCACATTTATTCTGGAGACTCAAGTTTTTGTACCACACGAAATGGGTATGCTCCGGTCAGTGCAGGACCCTAGATAGCGCCGACGTTCGTTGGATGCGCATTTTGCATACTGTACCGTACATACATGCACAGATTGCTGCAGAATTGAGTGTAACTGAAGTTATCGATTGATTTTCATTATTTTATTGCCATTTGAGGAGCGTGTGTTTGTAGGCTTGTAGCACATGTGTATGAGTGTGTAACACCTAACGAAACTCTCGAAAGCGTTCTTCAATCACTTTTAGAGCCAATTTGAGAATCACCAATTGCGACAGCGATCATTGCTCCAGTTACGTGTTATACGCTCATAAACATATGCTACAAGCCTACAAACACACGCTCCTCAAATTGGCAATAAAATAATGAAAATCAATCGATAACTTCAGTTACACTTAATTCTGCAGCGATCTGTGCATGCATGTAAGGTACAGTATGCAAAATGCGCATCCAACGAACGTCGGCGCTAACTAGGGCCCTGCACTGATTTACTTTTGCATTCTTTATTAATTTAATGCGCTGCTAAGCTGAGTAAACTTTTTAATTGCACCAATTTTTATGGATTGATACTTTTAACTTCTCAGGTAAGCTTTAAAACCGTGACTTAGGCTACATGTAGGAAACACTGAAAACATACTGTAACTCACTCTCACTCAGTGTTTACAACGTGTACACGACCGAAAAACACGCCGTGTACACGTGCATCAAAAATGGACTTTCAAACCGGGCCTAGTTTCAAACAATACAGAGAACCATTTTAAGTCAATTAACAGTGATTAACATTTCATAATTGACAGTATTTTGGTTCTATCATGTTAGGTGATATATCAATTAAATCATAAAAACACTCTCAAATCAATATTTTTCAATATCGCATAATTTCGATAAAATCAAAATATCACTCAGCTTTCTTCAGGATCAGCATGTGTGATTCAATGAATTTAATTTATAAGTACTTTCTAAATTTTACCCAAAATGATTGTAAAAAATCACTTTGTTTTGATTTCCCCCTCCCCCCCCATGAAGTAAAATCAAGACAACCACTTGGCATGGTACAGTTGCTGGTGTATTATCCGTAGGTAACAAACAGCTTTTCAGATCTGGTGCTACAGAGTTCAATGAGACAGGATGGTGGACATTGATTGAAAACAAACCTCCAACCCTTAAACAAGAACCTTCATTAAAAGGTAAGATTGCTCACACAAATTCCCTAAATATTTCTAATGTCCCTCCCCAGGGTTCCCATGAAATCAGGGAAAATTATTTTCCTTTTTTTTTTCCAGTGAGGAAAAAAATCAGCGAATTTGATAAATAAAGTACCTCAAATCAGAAAAAAAATGCCTCCAACGAGGGAAAAATCAGGGAATTTTGATCGGCGCAAATATCGAAAGCATGCATGGTAGTCAGTCAGACTGTAATTGTTGCATATCAAAACAACATCAATTAAATGAACGGTTATGGTTGTTGCGGGTTATGGTGGATGGCTGTATGGGGAGGTGGGAGGCCATTACATGCCTGTATAATAGTTCTGCATTTTTGTTTTTATACTGCAAAGACATGTAATTCACTGCAACAACTTAGAAAACATGCAAAAACTGGGAGTGGGTTTGAATAACATCATTAGGGAAAAATCTGGGAATTTTGTTTTCTTGAAAAACTGGGAACCCTGTTCCTGCGAAAGGGAACACCTGTTGTGGTAAATTGAAAACAATAATTGTGTCTTTAAATTCTTTTTGTGTTATTGAGGAGAATAACATGTTATATACAGTTCATCCGACAAAAAAGGAAACCTGTATTCTAAGATTGATTTAACAATTATATAAATAATGTTTTTACTATAAATTTGATACTTCTGGTAAGAAGGGATCTTATCTTTAATTTGAGACCAACAGCTAAGCAAATCGTTCATGGCAGATTACAAACAATAAATATTGAGGCCTATCAGAAATGATTTGCGCAGAAACTCGCATGCAAATCTGAATCCACTCATTTCAGGGATCAGTGAGAGAAAGTTGAAGAATACAAAGAAATGCTAATGAGCCAATCGTTGAATAAGCACGGTCATTATATCATGAACCAATCTTGTCCAAGTTTTCTGCGTATTAAAAACCTGATTTTTACAAACTCGTCTTACTTATTAATTCATTAAGTGTTTGTCCCATATTAGTTATCAGAATAGAGGAATATATGAATTATATGATGATGTAAATAAAATACATGTATCATAATTTTCCTTTAAAGGAAAAAAGACATGGGAATCTTTTTTTTTCCTCGGACGCACTAAGAGTCTTTGGATACCCTATCATTCAAATGAAAAGAAATTTATACAGAAATGTTTAGGCTGAACAATTATGTGTAGTCCTATAAATGCATTTCTATGTCCAATGCTCACAACTAACAGATCTCATTTCTGATTACTATGATGAATTCAAAATTTTACAGCATTCACTCATTCTTTGGTCCATTATAATAAACATTCCCAACTACACAGTTTCCTCAACAATTCAATCTAGGGTCCAGTGACAACTTGGGTCAGATATTTTTGCTTTATTAATTGATCATTACTTGCAGTAAAGCATAGTAATCAATCATATAATCAATTGCTAAGTTGCTAATGCTACATGTACAGTGCAGTATAAAAGTCCTGAGGAAGATTACAATAGTTACTCTCTCTCTCTGTTACCTTTTAAAAGAATAACCAGCCAATCTCATTGTCGATTCTTTTCTAGCAAAACAAATTGGTGGGAGAAAAGTGCGAACGGTGTTCGAGCCTACCATCAAAGTCGAAGGTTTGCGGAATCGAAAGAGGGGCACTTCAGCAGAGTCAGCAATAGAACTCAAGGAAAAGCGATCAAGAACACAGGTTTGTTTGTGTGGAAATCCTATTTGTATTTGATAAATGGAATTAGAATGGTAATTCCCATGCATGTTTAGTATAAGGAGATGTACTGAATTGCTCAGGGTTGGGCTCAATTATTAGGTAACTGATCAATTTTGTAATCATTTACATTTTTTTGAGTAATTATAATTGTATTTCTTCTTTCTTTATCTATTGGTTTAATGCTTTACAATTTCCACTCCATCTCTTTAGATTTAATTTTAATTTCCCTCCATCCCACAATCAAAACCGTCCTGTTCAGGATGATCCACATGATGAACCATAAACCTCTACTCTTAAAGGACAAGTCCACCGCAACAAAAAATTGATATAAATAAAAAGAGAAAAACCCAACAAGCACAGCACTGAAAATTTCATCAAAATCGGATGTAAAATAAGAAAGTTAGGACATTTTAAAGTTTCACTTAATTTCACAAAACAGTTATATGCACATCCTGGTCGGTATGCAAATGAGGAGAGTGATGACGTCATCCACTCACTATTTCTTTTGTATTTTATTGTATGAAATATTCTAATTATCTCCACATTGTCAAGTGAAACAGTGATTAATTCCTCCCTGAACATGTGGAATTAGCATTGTTTAATACTAAATGATTCAGTAAAGTCAGTCCCTATGGTCAAATCTGTAAAAAATGAAATATTGTATAATTCAAACAATAAAAACAAAAGAAATAGTGAGTGATGGACATCATCAACTGACTCATTTGCATGTCACTGAGTTGTGCATATCACTGTTTTGTGAAAAATAAGCGAAACTTTAAAATGCCATAACTTTCTTATTTTACATCCGATTTTGATGAAATTTTCAGTGTATTGCTAGTTTGATTTTTCTCTATTTATTCAAATCAACTAATAGTTGGAGTGGACTTGACCTTTAAGTTTTCACCACAAGTATGCCTATTTCATTTTCTCATTGATTTATAAGTATTAGAAACATTTTTTTAAAATAGGAAGCTAAGGATATTCGACGAGCAAAGCAAGCTTCAGAAGAGGAATATAAGAAGAAACATCAGAAAGACAGCAAGGACGATGAGAGTAGTCTAGATAGCTTTACCGGGAGTGAGGTAAATTGTTTTAGATTTGTATATATTACATAGAATAGACTGAAGACAAAGTATTTTAACCCCACTGGAATCACATTTTCCCCTGTGTTTGATTATGGTACATACCTTATATTGTGAAATGCAAAGCAGTTGATATACTGTAGTAATTGTAAAATTGCTTTTCATTGCTTTTCTTTCACTGAATGATTACCTGATACAGCTCTTTCCTTATCATAATTTGAAGTATGATGGGGGTACTTGACAAATAATACACATGAATGCCTTTTCAGGCTTTAAAAGATAGTTTCTGCAATAAAAGTGCTCCTAATAGATGATTTTCAGGTCTTTGATTATGCACCATATTCAGACTTCTTTGAACATTCACTATGCTGGATAAGGAAATGCTACACCAATGACAATCATGAAATAGACATTATCTGAACATCTAGTTTGAATAGTTTCTGTCAGGATCTTTAATCCGATAATTATATGTCTGCAAATAGCTTCTATTGAAAAGTTATCATAGATTGCAGTATTGTTTGTTTTGCTAATGAAACTCATTACAAAGAAAGTGTGATCATAAAATAGCATTGCAGTTGTTTAGAATTAAACTTGATATAATTTGTTTTGTTCTGATGTGCAGAATCTGGGTCAGCCGACTGCAGTACCCGATTCCCCATCAATTCTTAGCCTTCTTGGAGGAGATAATAGTTCAGATTCATTCACATCTAACCTCCTCAACGAGAGTGATCTTACACCAGAAGGTAGCAACATTATGCTTTTCCAGTTCTGCAAACTTTCCAATCCTGACAAGATGCACTCAATATTTATTTAAAGGGTATATTCACCCTGCTGTCAATTTGATTTTGATAATAGGAGAAAAATAAAAGAAACATATTCATGTTAGGATTGGTAAAAGTCAATCAATAAATGATAATATATTGGATATCTTAACTCTATTTTATTTTGTGGCATCACACGTGAGGAGCTATGAAATTGCACAAGCTCACAGAGTTCATTATTTGAAAATTTTAGAAGAAAGTTGTAATTTATGATTTTGTAATGGCAGTGATATTATAATGCATATATCTAGATGGACTTTCCCCCTGTGAGGGGAAGAAATGCATTTTTTTTTAATTAAGACTGAAAAAAAATTATGTTAAAAAATTTACATTGAAACTTACCAATTCAGCTTTAACACCTTTTCTTTTTACAACAGTTAACCTTCCCGTCATGCTGATGGCTGGTGATGAGGAAGATGCACTATGTCTTGGTGGGAGCAAAGGCCTATCTGACCTATCAACACCACCCCCGCCCATCATCGTGAGTCGGCAAATTAGCAACGAGTCCTCTCAAGATTCTCTGATGGAAGGTTTTAGTGAAGCCCCATCTTTTGCAGGATCTCTCAGATCTCTGGATAGTTCGGCAAACAGTGGCAAAGAGAACAAGTCAAGAAAACATAGGGTCAAAGGTCAAACTGAGATTAAGGGCAAGGATGCAGCAGAGGAGGAGGAAGAAGACTCATTTAAACCAAAGTAAGCATAAATGTGATATTGAGCAGAATATTTCATCATTGCTTGACAGGTTAACATTATGAGGACTAAGTATTCAATTTAAAATGGATCCAGTAATTTGTTCTTATATTTTCTACTTCATTTGATATTTGTTATGCTTTTGAAAATACCACGTGATTATAAACGACCACACTCGCTGTCTTGCAATTGAATTATTCGATAATTATTTAGGAGCCTTATTTTTGCTCAATCAAATATATTAACTCCTTCAATCCAAAATATATCATCTGCATGGTTGTGTTGAAACATTGTTCTTACCAGTAATCTTGATTTCTAGTATAATCCATACAAATATTATTTGTGAACAAAAAGTATATATCATATCTGCCTTAAATACCTTCTTCAGTTATTATACATTTAGTATACAACATTGTCCTTCTTTATTAAAAGTGTTGAGTATGAAGATATGAAAGTATACATCTTCTTTATCAGGTTTCTTCCAATGAGTGTGTATGAGGAAAGACAGCTTCTGAAACTCTTAGAATCATGTTCTGATGCAGTAGATGCAGATCCAGTTGCTAGGAGACTAAGGAGAAAGCTTCTTATTAGGCAGGTAAGTCATCAATGTCACCTATCCGTTTGCTTGTCTTATCTAGTAGCTAATGCATCAAAACTATTATAATGGTAAATTTACCTTGATGATTTTCTACCATTAAGTTATTTAATTACTACTGGCTGCTGAGCCATTTCACCATGGAACTAGCCATGATGACAAAGTTGATTTTATGCATTTGGACCCTGGTAAAGCATTGAATATTGTAACTTTGTATTCAAATGGCTCTGTTTTATTAGCTGTTTTGATGGACAAATTTTCTGCAAAGGATTTTAGCTTGCACTTTGACTTGCTGTAGATTTTGAGTAAAACATGGTTTAATGTCAATTGTGGAAATATGCATGGTCATTTGACTTTGAACTAGTTTATTTGATGAAGGATACATTTATTGCTTAAAACTTTTATTAGTATTTTATTGTCTCGCCCACCAGAGGTGAAGGCGAGACTTAGGGATCCAAATGTCGTCCGTCCGTCACAAACCTGTAATGACACATAACTCCACAACCGTAAGTCGCTTTTCAACCAAACTTGGATGGTAGATGGACTTGGGGGACCTGCATGTTATGCTGCAGTCTGAGGTCACATGGTAAGGTCAAAGGTCATTTTCAGGTCAACATTGAAGTTTACATGCAAGACTCTCTTATGACACCTAACTCCACAACCGTAAGTCGTTTTTCAACCAAACTTGGATGGCAGATGGACTTGGGGGACCTGCATGTTATGCTGCAGTCGGAGGTCACATGGTAAGGTCAAAGGTCATTTTCAGGTCAATGTTAAAGTTACATGCCAGACTCTCTTATGACACCTAACTCTGCAACCGTAAGTCACGTTTCAACCAAACTTAGATGGTAGATGGACTTAGGGGACCTGCATGTTATGCTTCAGTCGGAGGTCACATGATCAGGTCAAAGGTCATTTTCAGGTCAACGTTAAAATTTACATGCAAGACTCTCTTTTGACACCAAACTCCGCAACTGTAAGTCACTTTTCAACCAAACTTGGATGGTAGATGGACTTGGGGGACCTGCATGTTATGCTGCAGTCTGAGGTCACATGGTAAGGTCAAAGGTCATTTTCAGGTCAAAGTTGAAGTTTACATGCAAGACTCTCTTATGACACCTAACTCTGCAACCGTATATTGCTTTTCAACCAAACTTGGATGGTAGATGGACTTAGGGGACCTGCATGTTATTCTGCAGTCTGAGGTCACATGGTAAGGTCAAAGGTCATTTTCAAGTCAACGTTGAAGTTTACATGCAAGACTCTCTTATGACACCTAACTCTGCAACCGTATATTGCTTTTCAACCAAACTTGGATGGTAGATGGACTTGGGGGACCTGCATGTTATGCTGCAGTTGGAGGTCACATCGTTAGGTCAAAGGTCATTTTGAGGTCAACGTTAAAGTTTAAATGAAGACTCTCTTATGACACCTAACTCTGCAACTGTAAGTCACTTTTCAACCAAACTTAGATGGTAGATGGACTTAGGGGACCTGCATGTTATGCTTCAGTCGGAGGTCACATGATCAGGTCAAAGGTCATTTTCAGGTCAACGTTAAAATTTACATGCAAGACTCTCTTTTGACACCAAACTCCGCAACTGTAAGTCACTTTTCAACCAAACTTGGATGGTAGATGGACTTAGGGGACCTGCATGTTATTCTGCAGTCTGAGGTCACATGGTAAGGTCAAAGGTCATTTTCAGGTCAAAGTTGAAGTTTACATGCAAGACTCTCTTATGACACCTAACTCTGCAACCGTATATTGCTTTTCAACCAAACTTGGATGGTAGATGGACTTAGGGGACCTGCATGTTATTCTGCAGTCTGAGGTCACATGGTAAGGTCAAAGGTCATTTTCAAGTCAACGTTGAAGTTTACATGCAAGACTCTCTTATGACACCTAACTCTGCAACCGTATATTGCTTTTCAACCAAACTTGGATGGTAGATGGACTTGGGGGACCTGCATGTTATGCTGCAGTTGGAGGTCACATGGTAAGGTCAAAGGTCATTTTCAGGTCAACATTAAATCTTACGTGCAAGGCTTTTATGACAAGTGTTATTCCATCCCAGTCATTTCACAATTAAGTTTCGATGTAATTCTCTTGCGTGCCCTCACAAATCACAATATTTCTGGTTATTTTCATAAGTGGGCGAGACACAAAATTGCTTTTGCCTTGTTACTTAAAACTTTTATTGGTATTTTATTTTAGGTTGAAATTCTGGATGAAGCCTGCGCTGATCAAGTTATCAATTATTTTTTTATAAAGTCTGTTATACACTGTATGTGTTAAAAGAGACTGTCCTTCAAGGAGATGAATTAAACAGTGGGGTCATCTTATAGGCTCCTGCACTGTTGATAAGTCTTGATATATCTGTGATGTATACATCTATGTTGAATTTCAAAGAATCCTTCTCAAAACCTTTCTTTTTTTATTTCATTACTCTGTATGTGACTTGAGTTATCTACAGAGTGGATTTAGCGCTTTATAAGTTGCATTATTATTATTATTATAAAATGAAAATTTATTGTGAAGTATGGTATAACTTTTCAGCTATTTCAAAATGGGAATATGCGGACATTGATCACTTTGTTCCTTGACACCAAGTTTGTGGAATTGACATTGTGAAGAGTAAAGTTAACAAATTTGTTATCATTCTAGTGGGTAAAGTATAATACTATGTGAACAAATTGTTGCATTTTGGGTAATATCGGTGAACTTCATGGGCAGTACTCAGGCTGATAATCGTGAATGTGGTTGTGACACATTAGCTTTGAGATTATATCCTCTATAGCGTGTACATCTTGTTTAACTTTTTTCAGGAGAAACGAGCAAGGGGTCAGCCACTTTTTGACCTTGATGCCTCCTTGCAGCAGATGTTACAACATCGGTGTCACATGACACCGTCCAAGATGGCACGGTCCGTCTTTACCCAGAGTCCATGTAGGGGAGGGGTCAATCCCCAGGGTGTGGGGATGCAGTATGTGTCATCGGGTCAACAAGAAGGAGATTACAGGATTCTAGATCGGTTTCAGGTAGGAAACTAAACTTTATCTTCTGAATCTGTATATTTTGTATTGCTTTCAGTCTCCATTCTGTGAGCTTCTAGTTAATGTGAGTAATGTAGACTAACCAGTATCTCAAAGGAAGGATGTGGCTCAAACTGGTATTTTTATCATTTAGAGTATAATTACATAGATGACATTGTTCAGAACTGTGATAGGTCTCTCTATCACAAAGGTTGTGATCAATTGCAAATTGGAAAAGTTGAAAAATTATGTGTTACTAGTCAGTGTTTTGACTTTAAAAAAAGTTGATGCAACAAGCATTTTGGTCAGTCTCTGTCATTTTGTTATTGATTGCGAACCATTCTGTCATGATGCCAATACTTTCACCTGCAGATAGGCAGTTTTCAGGATTCACTGCTTGGAGGTTAGACAACCTGAAACCAAACTTCCACAGATTTTAAGTAATTGTATCATGTGGTTGCAGTATTAAACTTTTCTTTATTGATCGATTTTCAAATCTTAGGATTTGGACAAAATGCTTTTTTCAGCTACCTTTGGCATTTTAGCTCTCTTTTTTCATTTGGCACATTTGTCTTTTTATGATTTCTTCAGATGTCTCACTACTCTGCTCCAACAGTCCATCAGACTCAGACTTCCTTCAAAGCCCGACTTGTTGGTTGCAATGAGTCTGCTATGATGCAAAGTATCGTCAGTCCATATACAGCTAGGTAAGATAACAATCCAACTAATATTTTCATGAGTATGTCTGTTATTCAATCCCAATCTGTAATTCATCTGATAATTAACAAACATTCACTCGTCTCATTTCTTGCAGCTTAAAGATTGGATATGATTTTGGTATCATATTTCAACATAGTGGGAGTGAATATCCTATAATCATGATCATATATTGACAAATTATAAACTTGGCATTCAGGTCCATCTTAAAATAAGGATGTTATTCTACAAAGATTGGATTTCATCTTGAGTTTATTGGAATAAAAATTACTGAGAATCTGATTTGGCACTGATAATGCAGTCATTCATAAACTCATGCATAATAACAAGCAGTTAGATGAAATACCACCCTGCTAATGCATAGTATTTTGTGTGGTCCAAACTCTTCACATCTTTTGTCTTTTAAACCTGATGAGTGTCCCATGTCCATTAAACTGTTTGTAAAGTTACTCAGGACTTTCTTTGCTTTTTTCTAATCATTCTTCAGTTATTTCTAATTTGAAAAAAAAAATGATTTGACCAGCCTGCTTGGTATACAGTATTTGTGCTATAACTTAAAGTACTTAGGACAGTTTTGAGGCTTTTGAGTGTGCATTTAAGAATGTGTGATATTATGTGATATAACAATGGAGTGATTACAATTGATAGGGTTCTGAAGCCTTTCATACGGCGCGATGCAGAGTCCAAACCTCTCAAGCTCTGTCTACTCCAGGAGATTGTGGAGCACCATCGCAGAGTAGATCCATCATTTCAGGCACCTCCTGTTGCACCGATCGACTACTGCTATGTTCGCCCTCAGCACATCCCCTCCATCAACGCTCTCTGCCGAGAGTTCTTCTGGCCAGGCATTGACTGTAAGTCTACACAGCTTAATAAGGGGCAACTTAACATCAACAAAAAGTTTATTTCAACAGAAAATCATTTTATGAAAAAGAAATGAAATAAGAAAATTTGTGAACTTTCTTATTTATATTTGATTTTGAAGAAAATTTATCATTTTGGCTTGTTTGGTTTTTCTATTTGATTTAAATAAACTTTTTTTCGTGGACCCATTTTACATAAAGTAATCTTTATGAAAAAGTCAACGAGAATATTGCCTTCTTTCACCCTTTCATGCATGCCTCTCTAGTTCAGAAAGATGATTGTTATTGTAAATTTGACTGTAGGAAAGCTAAGGTTTAACAATGATCTTTTCAAGATATTTACAATTTAATGTTCATTGATTTATTAATACATTAGCAGTGTAAAAAAAAATAGAAAATACAACTTGAATGTAATATTAACAAGCTTCAAGCATTTGGGAGTGGAAATGATATTCATCATCATAACTGCTAGCTAATTTTTGTTTTTCAGTTTCACCATATTAACATTTCATTTGTAACACATGTCTGTGTAGCTACCCCATCTTAATATATTCCACATTTTCATCTTTACAGTAAATTTTTATGTATATTTGAAAAACACAAAAAATGATTGGAGGTTATAACATGTAGTAATGTCATCAATAAGAAGGTTCTTAACTAATGAAAAAAATTGAATTACAACCGAGTTAATTCATTTATCCATGTACATTTATATTAATTTTGTTAATTGATTTTTTCCAGTATCGGAATGCCTTCATTATCCCGACTTCAGTGTGGTAGTTCTTTATCGTAAGGTTGTGATTGGTTTTGGGTTCATGGTTCCTGATGTCAAATACAACGAAGCCTACATATCATTTCTATTTGTCCATCCAGAATGGAGAAATGCAGGCATTGGTACTTTCATGGTCTACCATCTTATTCAAGTAAGTGTTGTGGGAGGTGAGGCTTATTTTATGAAGCTTTTTATCAGACATGTTCTCTTACAAACTCCATAAGTTAATGTCCTAGAATCCCATTGGCAAAGATCAAATTTTCAATGACAGTGCACTACATGGAAGCTACCCTTAGGTCTGTTGTCAAGTAGTTGCTTTTACAATGTCTTAATCACCAATAAATGTAATACCACATGATAGATGAAATATTCCTCCCTCGAAAGCAATGCTTATTCAAGGTATCCTCCACATTTCAGCAGTAAAGATACTCGTTTGTTGGTTGTTTTTTTAATCTACATTCTCTTAATATTTGTGCTGAAATGATTCATTTGAAAGAGGTAAATTCTATTGTTTGTTGTAATCTATAATTTTGAAATGTCAAACCCAATTGTTGCTGTTATTGTGGAAATAAATAAAAACTTAAGAATTATTCTCTGTATTGATACCATTTCTTTTTTTCTTTATACTACTCATTCTGTTGTATAGACTTGTATGGGCAAAGATGTGACACTGCATGTATCGGCCAGTAACCACGCCATGTTGCTCTATCAGAAGTTTGGATTCAAGCAGGAAGAACTCTTTTTGGACTTTTATGATAAATATTACCCTGAGGATAGTCAGGAATGTAGACATGCTTTCTTCCTAAGGCTGAGGAGATAGCACCAAGGTGAATCATGGAGCCGGTTAACCCATTGGATTGTGTTGATAAGGACTACATGTGTATTCTGTGAAGTGTAGCAAACGGAGAGGTTCAAACAAAGAGATAACACAAAGACAGTAAACAACTCTGACTTTGGTATATAAAGCCGAGTTAACCACCAACAAGAAATAGAGTGGATTGAGAGTATCCCTCTACTGGCAGCCCAGACAAGCCACTTTGTTTGTAGATTGTGAATGCCGAGATTACTACACCAATGAATCATGTTTTGGCTGAAGTAGAACCATAGTAGAACCACTACTAAGGCAGATTCCATCATGGCATTCCTATTATGGTAATAAAAATGCTTTATAGTCTGAGAGTGCCATCACATGAATATATGATTGAGTAAATTAGCATGTAATCTATGTATAATTTAGAGAGCTACTCCAAGCTGATTTGAAAACAAACCTGTAGTTAATTTAATTCAGGCAAAATAAAATTAAAGATTTCATTGAATATGATGAAAATAGCTTAGCAAGGTTATGCATTACCTTGAAGAAACAGTTGTTTATGTATATTATCATTAATGTGCAATGAGTGAGCTGACAGTGTCTCATCCCCACTTTTTCTTTTGATTCCCCTCATTTTCATCAGTTGATGTGCATTTCTCCTCTGATATCACTTTCATGTAATAAAATACTAAAGAAATGGTGGATATATACTATCATTGGCTCTCTCATTACATATGGTAATTGTTTTTAAAGTCACATGTAACTTACAGTTTATGAAATATCAACCTGTTCTTGGGTGTTAAATCAGATTAACAATTAATTTGAAGTTTAGCATCCTGATATTTATATATTTGTTTATTTTTCCTTTAATCAAGGTGGTCTCTTCAGTGCAGGAAACCTGTTTTCCAAGAGAGCCCTCTAAAGTATATGAATGGAAAGTTCATATTTTGTCAATATTTGATAAGGGTTATATGAAATTAGCTTCCACTGTACATTTGGCAAAAACTGGTCTACCCCATTTTGCACAAGAATATGTATCAGTCATGTATTAATTTGGGTATAACTTTCACCCAGAAGGAAAACGAAAAAAGGGATAGACCTAAAAGAACATGGCAGAGAACTGTTGAGAAGGAGAGAAATACCAATGGATTGAAGAGTTGGAATGAGGCCAGGGGTTGTGCTAGAGACCGCCCAAAATGGAATTTTTTGTTATAAAATTAGGTTTATTCAAATATTTTCTACCAAGAACTAAAACAGGTAGATTGACAACTGATTAAGTGCACCAACGAACATTGTTTGTTGGTGCATTTATTATGCATTACTGCAACTTATTTCATCATAAATGAGACGCATCATTTACGGTACACATTTACACATGTACCAGAAAGTGCATTCACTGTCTCGCCTGCGTAGCAGAGCGAGACATAGGTATCACTATTTCTGGCCTCGGTGTCAGCGGCGTCGTCGTCAACAATTGTGTTGTACACCCAATAACTTTCTATAGCTTCGAGGTGGGATCATCGAATCATACCAGAGGTCCATCTCCTGAAGGCACAGGTCAAGTTCGAATATGAGTCGAATTTGAATAAGGTCAAAAGTCAATGAACTTTCCATGATTGGCACAATTGTGTTGTACACCCAATAACTTTCTATAGCTTCGAGGTGGGATCACCAAATTCATACCAAAGGTCCATCTCCTAAAGGCACAGGTCAAGTTTGAATATGAGTTGAATTCGAATAAGGTGAAAGGTCAATGAACTTTTCCATAACTGGCACTGCTATGTTGTACACATAATAACTTTCTATATCTTCGAGGTGGGATCACCAAATTCATGCCAGAGGTCCATCTCCTGAAGGCACAGTTCAAGTTTGAATATGAGTCGAATTTGAATAAGGTCAAAGGTCAATGAACTTGCCATGACTGGCACTGTGCTGTGTTGTACACCCAATAACTTTCTATAGCTTCGAGGTGAGATTGCCAAATTCATAACAGAGGTCCATCTCTTGAAGGTGCAGGTCAAGTTCAAATGTGAGCCTAATTTGAATAAGGTCAAAGGTCAATGAACTTTCCATTACTGGCACAGTGCTGTGTACACACAATAACTTTCTATATCTTCGAGGTAGGAGTGCCAAATTCATACAAGAGGTGCATCTTTTGAAGGTGCAGGTCAAGTTCGAATGTGAGTTGAATTTGATTAAGGTTAAAGGTCAGTGAACTTTCATGACTGGCACTTTCTATAGCTTCGAAACAGGTATTAAAGATATCTGACTGGTACTGTATGTTCGGATGCTTTTTGCATCTGTTTGTTCCACTAATGGCATGACCTTATCTGTTTGTTCCACTAATGACGTGACCTATAGTTTTGACATGCAGTCTCTTCATGACTGCAATATGCAGGCGAGACAACGCTTGGCGTTTGCCTTGTTATGCATTACTGCAACTTATTTCGTCATAAATGAGACGCATCATTTACACATGTATGAAAAAATGAAACAATCATGGTTTCATGTAATAACATAAGAAAAGGGAATGTGGGGATGTGACATCATCAGCTTATCTAATGAATATTCATGATGACGTGCATATACATGTAACTGTTTTCACGAAATGTTGCTAAACTTTGAAATTCAATAACTTCATTATTTGTTATCTGACTTTGATGAAATATTCAGAATTTTGCTCTGTAAATTTTACTCTATTTATTTAGATATATAAATACCTTCAGCCGGGAGCATCCCTTTAAGCCTTGATTTTCACTATTTTATGAAATTTTGAGGTAAGTTTTAAAGTGATTGGTTAACATTGATTTGACTTTTAAAAAATCTGAGCTAGAAGGTCACACCTGTCACCTGTGTCTGTGATATGTTCCAAAAATGAAGCCCTGAAAAAATTGCGTTCGAAAATGATTATTTAGTGCTTCAAAAATTGAAATATAAAGTGACCGGAAACACCATCTTAATTTCATCCCATACACTTATGTGTATTATTTAGGTGTCTATAAGACGCCTATTTACTAAATCGGGGTTTGCCTTGTAGTTTTAGCTTTTCATTCTCAATAATGGTTGTTTTCAGGGTTTATTAGTTCTAATACATGCACTTGTACACATGTTTCATCTTGGTTTGAGAATTTTTTAAATCGGCTGCTCACAAAGTTAAACAATACCTTTAAGTGATTTCTGTGATAAAAATGCTAATAAAGAATATATTAAGGTAATGCTTTTTAGCAGAAATGCTGTTTAATTATTTTGTTGTCCTACCTACTAAAGGCTATATTTCCTGAATTGTTCATCATCATTTTTCCCCCCTTCTTCTACTTATTTTTATTTCTTCATTATAATTGTATTATTACTAATATTGTTGTAACAATTATGAATATCAACATTTATCATCATTTTACTATTATTTTTAGTACAGCATATAGCTTCCCTGTTACATATGTACATATCCTACTTCTACATCTACTACTGATGTGCAATCAGTAGTAGATGTAGAAGTAAGATATGTATGTAGCAGGGATGCTAGATACTGTACTAATATTTTTTTTTGCCTGATAAAAAAAAATCTTTACATTTATCTTCCCCCCAAAAGAGATTATATTTTGTTCACTAAATTGTTCATATATGAACAATTTAGTGAACAAAAAAATAATCTTGTTTTGAAGAACAATTTCGTGAAAACAAATTTAACTTGTTTTGGAGGTCATAATTTCTATGAACAATTGACTGAACAAATAATCTGGTTTTGGGGGTGTTAAAGGTAAATTCCCAGTTGTGGTAACAATCTCAAAATGACTTTTTACAGAATCCAATATAATGACCACCCAAGTGTCTATATGAATAAAAAATATGTGGTGAAGGATTCTGGAAGAAATTGTGTAATTGCTGAGAAATAAGCAAAATAAGCGCGGATTCGGGCACTTCCGTCAGGTTTTTATTCCACCAATATAATATACACTGTCCCATGTGTGCCTATCTGTGTTGGCGATCTTCAGTGTGATTGTTTTTCAGCTTAGATTTTCTGATTTCACACAGTTCAGTTTATGTAACTGTACCAGATCTATATTGACGATGATATAGTAATACTTAACCTTGGTTTTACAGACTTTCTCACGAAGTCAGTGTTTTACTGCAAGTCTGCAACTACTGTAATTTAGCTTTAATTTCATGTTTCATTAGCTAGGGTGTGGCTTCAAATGATTAGCTGTAAAGTCTGTCTACAAGTCCCCATGTTAATGAGCAAGATTCATCCAAGTCCTCCCGTGGCTGAATTCATGTCCTTGCGAAATCTTGTGAATTGTGATACTTTCTTTCTCAAAGAATTTCTCCACTTTCTCCTTGAGTAATATTGATTGTTTTGTACCATAAAAAAGAGTAAATGTTACTCTTTTATATTGGTTATTTCTTTTGAATAAAACATTTTGATGAATAAGTGAATTTTTCACCTGAAAAGATACCTCAAACAGAATTTTCTTCCTCTGTCTTCACTTGCAATTTGTGCAAAATTGTGTGATTTTAGGCACAAACATTATTTATATCATCAGAAAGCTCAAACTCTACTTTCTTACAATGTCACTCTTGATATGTGGCATCTTTTATATGGGTCAACAGCCAGCCTTTTCCATCAAGATGCAAGACGAGATTTCTGAAATTTCTGAGTTACATAAAATCCAGAGTTCTGATTTGCTGAATAATGTTTTGAAACAACAGGCGCGGGTAATTTGAAGAGATTACCACATGGTGTGTGTGACCTTGCAGAGGCCCAGTGTGGGGAACATTGGAATTTGCATGAGTGTGTGGTCTCTATGACCTATCAGAGCGCAGTATTCCTTTTTTTTTGAGCTGCTAAATGTACTTGGCCTATGAAAAGCTGGCTGCTGACCCATCTAAAATACCTCTTATACAATTTATATCATATTAAAGCTTAGATCTTCAGCTTTAACATAATCTAACATCATTTGGGCTGAAACAGAAATTAAGTGGAAAATAACTTTTGTTGCATGAAAATAATTATTCATAATTACTTATATATAATTTCAATAACTTGGGAGGGAGTAAATGTTCACTGTAATTTAAAAAAGAAAAAAATATTAGTACGTATCCCGATTCCATTTCATCAAATAAAAATGCTGAAGCTAGACATAAAATTCACCAACGTCGACCGTACCGTCATCAAATTGGCAATATAAATTCTAGGCTTCTAACTTCCTTTCTCTACGCACTTCTATCAACATGGCGGCCTCTGGTAAGCGATTGAAGTATTTCTTACAAGCTTCTATTTGTGAATTTATGACTTTGCGTCGTTGATATAATGTTAGAAGTATATTGTGGTGTTTGAATCATTTATTTCATTAATACCTGTTTGTATGAATGCTACTCTGTGGCTGTAGGTATAGTAAATTTGTGTGAAGTTGTGTCGGAATTTCTAGCGCGCGCTTGATTTCTGTGGTGGCCAAAGGAAGAAACGTGGGCATGTGATGTGTACATTTCCGTATGCGTGTGAATTAAGCCTTGAAGGGCGGCATATCGCGATTTCGTCTGAGCTCGCTAGCTGGAGCCTCGCGATCGTACTTGACCATATGGAATTTGAGTGTGTACGAACAGACCATGCATGACAAGTCGATTAATTTACTGTTTTCTGCAATCAGTATTGCCACACCAGATGTTATGTTCAGCTCAGTGGCCAAGCTGTACTAAAAAGAGGCTGGACGTCTTATTTAGAACTTTACAAGAAAAAGAAAGTAAAACAAAGCTAAGGAGTAACGAGGCGCACAGCCAATCATGCCATGGGCATGGCAATATGGGAGACTTTCTCCAATATGGCAAACCATCTCCCCTATTGCTCGGAGACTTGCTTTGAAAAAGGACTAAAGAACAATAGGGGCGTATCCAGCCTTCGCCAAGGGGGGGGGGGACGTAACCAGAGTTTACAAAATTAAATAGGGACTATCAACAAATATGCTGCTTTAGAGGATGGACCGAGTCGGGTCTTATATGAAAAAAAGAAGGCTACATAGTGTTAGATTGTGAAATAAATAAAGAGAACTGGAAGGGAGGGTAAACGAAAACATGAAAGAGAATGAAAAGACAAAAAGAAAAGAGATGAATTGAGAAGAAAGAAAGAAAAAAAGGAAAAAATAAAAGAATGTTAGAATAAAAGAGGGAAAAAAATTCCATCATTAATAAAGAAAGAGGAAGGAAGGAAAGTGAATAAATGTGTGAAAGAAAAAATAAGGGAGAGAAAGGAAAAAAAGAAAGTAAGAAAAAAGGAGGAGGAAAGAAAGATTAAAGGAAAAACTGTTTCCTTCATTCTTTGAAAGAAACAAAGGGGAAGAAAGAATAAGGGGAAAAATATAAGAAGGAAAGAAAATAAAACAAAGTAGGGAAGAAAGAATGAAGGGAGGAGAGAATGAAAAAAAATAATGGAAGGAGAGAAAGAACGAAAAGAGGAAGGGAGAAGGAAGCAAAGAAAGTTTAAGGAAAGAAGAATGAAGGAAATTAAAAAAAAATAAGATAAAGAAGGAAAGAAAGAAAAATGAATAGAGAGAGAAAGGATTGGGAAAGAAAGATAGGAAATATAGATGGAACAAAAAAGGAGCAATGTCAAAGGATATACGGATGAAAAATGAAGGATAGAAAAGAAAGAAAGAAGAAAAAGTTCAAATTTCAAGCAAACAAAAAAATCTAATCTAACACAAATCATAATGATATTTTTTTTTTTTAATATATTTATAAAGATTGATTGTTCTAGAAATGAATGAAATTTGTCATTTTGCCTCCGATGAAGATTCTGCTAGGATCGAAAGCTTAGCCGCCTTTTGACTCTCTAATGAATAAAATTTAACAGTGAAACATTGTCAAACCTAGAAATTAGATGAAACATCGCGGCAACCTACACAGGCATCTCTCCCATCCCATTACAAGTTCGCACCAATCACAGCATGACTCAAAGGGAAAGCTGAAACAACGAGATCTAGTTGTGAAAACAAACTTGTTCCTCCAATTACATCACCAAATCAGTTATCTGAGAATCCATAATATAATTATAAAAATTTCCCACTCATTTTCTGATAATTTTGGTGGAAAAACTGTTTACTGTTTATCATGTGAGATTGTTTGCACCACTCAGAATCTGCTCCGATCCTACATGCCTAGCTAGTAGCCTGCCACGCACAGGAAGGAGGCCAGTTTGTTTGCAATGTATTGGGCTAGCAAGAAAATCACCACAGAACTTGCAAAACTTTACAGATATCGCATTTATTATCTCTGCTTTGTCATCTGTTGGTAATTGATGAAAACTCATCACTTTCAAATGTTTCAAGTAGGTCTATATTTTGTTCAAACATCTGAAATAGGGCACAAATAGGCGGAAGGGTTTGTCGGGACACCAGGATAAAGGAGCAAAATACGGGACAATCCCTTGGAAATACAGGACGTCTGGTCACCCTGGGCCAGAATTGCTCTCAGAAAGTTTTAACATACGTTTAGATCAGATAAAAAAGGATCTGCTAACGGCTGCTTGCAGTTAGCAATGAAGACGTTACATGTTTCAACGATCAAATAATGCGAGCGCGAAACACAAGCTGAAAATTTTGACATTTCTACCTTGAAAATGGAAAGCACTTTTTGTAATCATGAAAAAGATAAGTATACAGTGCGTATAAAAAAAAAACAGGACAGATTTGAAAAGTCTATAAAATTTCTGTTTCAAATAATGATGTCTATATTTTGGTGTTAATAGATGCTCTAAGGTCTTATCTTTGAAATGCAATTTAAAAAAATAAATTTTATTCATGCTTGAGCGAACACGGGACATTTTTGTTGGGGGTTCAAAAAGAGGCTTGCGCCAGAATTGCAGAATATGTGTAATACAATGATCAGACTTCTTGCTAATCAGGAGACTTCCTCTTGACCTTTTCATTATCTGTGCCACAATTTTCGAATTATGCTCTCAAATTTCATTTACAAAGTTATTTATTTAATTGAATTATTTCGTTTTTTCATTTAATCTTCTCTTACCTTTTTAATTTTCCTTCATAAGTAACTGAGAAAAGAAGATTTTTTTTTGTCAACCCAAGCAAGAAGTTTTGAATGATTAATTGGGAAAACTTAAAATCGTTTTATTATGTGAAACAAACAGTGTAATGTACCTTTAAAAGACATGAATCTATTTTTCAATGGGTCATTAATTCCTTGACCAAGTTTAATTGCTTGACAGGAAACAAAGGAAGGGATTCAAGTCTTTCAATGACAAAGGTGTATTGAGTCAATTTTGAAGTAGCTAGATATGGCAGATCCGGGGTAAAAAGTTGTGAGCGAGCGAAATGAGCACGCAAATATTCCCACTTTTTTAATTTCAATATCAAATTTTGTGATAGATTTTGACATAATATTCAGAAAATAATATATTTTAATTTCTATCTTTCCTTTTATTTCCTGTCCACTTTTTTTTGGTCATGATTTTTTTAATTGGGGGGGAGCAACCCGACCGCCCACCCATCTGTGTGGCTTTGTTCAAAAGGCACCATAATCTTTGTAGCACATAATGAAAGGATTTGAATAAAAAAATCCATGCTCTCCCATAATTCGGTTGAAAAAAATAATTTTAGCTTGAAGAAGGAATATTCAAAGCTAACAGAGAGCATATAAAAAGAAATAACAGAATAATTCAAGCAAATAAATAAATCTGAAAATGAATTTTGACCGCATGATTTGAAAATTATGGCAAAGATAATGAAAAGGTTAAGAGGAAGTCTGCTAATAAGCAAGAAGTCCGATCATCATATTGCTCATATTCTGCAATTCTGGCGCAAGCCTCTTTTTGAACCCCCAACAAAAACGTCCCGTGTTCGCTCAAGCATGAACGAAACTAATTTTTTTTAATAGCATTTGAAAGACCAGACCTTAGAGCAACTATTAACACCAAAATATAGAAAAAATAATTTGAAACTAAAATTTTATAGACTTTTCAAATCTGTCCCGTTTTTTTTATACGCACTGTATAACTAAACAATTTGCTCTCGCAGAAAAAATGGGACACTCTTCATGTTTTGTATGATGTAGTGACCATATTTCGTGCACATTTTGGTTTCCTTGACAATTCCAAGACACGTAGATTATTACACATAACGTCCAATACCTCAAAAGAACGAGAATATCTTACATTAATGTTGTAAATTGGATCAAAAATAAGATCGAAAAGCGGATCGGCAGTTAAGCTTCTAAAATCAAAATCGAATCGGCGATGTTTAAAAACAAAGGAATACATCAAAATTTTGTTCGCGGTCGCGCGTATCTTCCTGACAAAGTCACAAAGAAGAATGCATTGGAATGGAAGTCGCCAACATGCGCGATCGTTTGGAACATGTTTTAAAAGGGTTTTGAGGTGTTATTGCTTTAAAATAAACAGAGTGATTTTTAGTAGAAAGATAAACGAAAGACGCATCTTCAGAGCAAAGGTGCAAAGGAAAATAAAATGAAAATATTTCTCATAGATCACAGGTTAATGAACGATCGGCGGGATATCTTTTTTTAAAGTATTTTTTTGGTGATAGCGATTTAGAATTATTGGAATGATCTCTTGATCTCGTACGACGCATCATCTTAAAGTCGCAAGTGCAATCAAAATGTAGTAGAAGACGCAAGCACGCACTATGATTTGAAATATATTATTAAAATGTTTTGGGTAGCTAGCGTTTCCAAATCAATTTATTAATATTACTATCTTGAGAAATGAACTTTTGATATCTAAGAAGAAATATAAGAGAAGCATCTCCCGACGAAGTTGCAAAGACAAATATATCATTGAGATTGAGAAGATGTATATTGTCATAAACGATGTAAGAGTAACGCAATGAGCTCTGTCGATAATACGACTTTTTGAAGTTCACGGCGGGGTCCGCTATCACCACGAGGTTGAAAATAGAATGTATGGGTCAATCCATGTCAAATCAACCGATGCTTGTCACCCGACCCTCTTCAATTTTCTTTAAACTCGCACCAAATGTTGCCCCAAGTGTCTGACGGAAAACTCTGAAATATTTTGCCCCAAGGTCAAATGGTTGCTAAGATACGGCCTCCCATAGCAACCAATGCGCACTCAAAGAAATTATTTTAAATAAAATTGCCTATTTTTGATTGACTACTGCAGCAAAGTTTGATTGATTACAGTCTTCATTTTAAGTAAATTGGAAGAACTTTTTGGTCTAAATATGCAGAGTATACTGTAGAGCGGACCTGTCAACCGGATTTCGCACACGAGGTCACCGAAAATGGCGTTAAGCATCTGTGTCAATGATTTCAGAAGCATGTTTGGAGGCTCATAAATCCAAAACTAAATTAGCTTAGAACCAAATATTATGCACATTTATGGACTTTCATATACTCAACAGAATTACAAAAAATTGACCCAAGAGTGTGTGTCGTTTTCCTGTAGGGCGCCCTCAAAGTTGGATTTTTTTCAAAAGATGCCAAGTTCAAGGTCACGGATCACCTCCCGTCCCATCGAGGAGAGGGACCAATTTCTGTGTTTTGATAGACATTTACCCATATTTTCAAGTGTTACTTGAGAAATTTTGCTACCGGAATGTTTAGAGGCTGATTTGTGCATTCCAAAATGGTCGTAAACACCCTAAATTTGACGTTAATGACACATACATGCTTTTCAACAATTTTCAAATTGTGATAACTCAAAGATGAAATGCCAAAAGACATTGATATCTTCTGTGATGATAGTCTGTAATTGGTGTTAAAAGGATATATCTTCAGAAATAGTTTTTATTGTTGGTAATGAACTTGAAAACACACCTAAAATTCAGTAAAAACAGTAAATTGGCTAATTTTCCAGAATCATATGGCATTCAAATGGTGTTTACATTGACTTTCAAATGGGTGTCATTTCAATACAAAGGGTGAGCTTAAGCCAAAACTTGAAAGACATGTTCAACTTTTGTTGTACTTTAAGCAACATAAAATATTTGAACTCAAAACTATATCATTTGACCTTGAAATTATTCCAAATATAGCTAATTATTGCTTCATAAGTAGCATATTCAAATTGCGCGAGTACATTGCACTTTGCAACACATTTAAAAATGGATTTTCTCATAGAGAGAATACCTGATCAGGCTGATATTTGCAGTATTGGTAGTCTGTAATGAGTTCTTGGAGGAACTACAGATTAAGTACCTATTCTCTCATGACAATGACCTTGAAAATACAGCTGAAAATCATGAAAATCAATAAATCGTACAATTTTCATTAGTAATCAAGTGTTTTTACCCACTTTTCATTGTCTGTTATTCCATCTTAGATTGTGAGCTCATGCTGATAATTGCAAATCATGTTCCACTTTTGGTCTACTTTAAGCTACATAAAATATTTGAACTCAAAACCTTATCATTCGACCTTGAAATTGTTCCAAATATAGCTATTTGTGCTTCATTAAGTAGCATATTAAAATCACACATGTACTTTGCAACACATTTCAAAATGGATTTTCTCAAAGAGAGAATACCTGATCAGGCTGATATTTGCAGTATTAGTAGTCTGTAATGAGTTCTTGCAGGATCTACAGATCAAGGAACTATTCTTTCATGACAATGACCTTGAAAATACAGCTGAAAATCATGAAAAATCAATTAATCAGACTGAACTCAAAACCATATCTTTTGACCTTGAAATCATTCCAAATATAGCTATTTGGTTGCTTCATAAGTAGCATATATTCAAATCGTGCATGTACATTGTACTTAGCAACACATTTCAATACTTGGAAATAATTTCAAGGTCAAATGATATGGTTTTGAGTTCAGTCTGATTTATTGATTTTTCATGATTTTCAGCTGTATTTTCAAGGTCATTGTCATGAAAGAATAGTTCCTTGATCTGTAGATACTCTAAGAACTCATTACAGACCACTAATACTGCAAATATCAGCCTGATCAGGTATTCTCTCTTTGAGAAAATCCAATTTGAAATGTGTTGCAAAGTACACGTGTGATTTTAATATGCTACTTATGAAGCACAAATAGCTATATTTGGAACAATTTCAAGGTCGAATGATAAGGTTTTGAGTTCAAATATTTTTTTTAGCTTAAAGTAGACCAAAAGTGGAACATGATTTGCAATTATCAGCATGAGCTCACAATCTAAGATGGAATAACACACAATGAAAAGTGGGTAAAAACATTTGATTACTAATGAAAATTGTATGATTTATTGATTTTCATGATTTTCAGCTGTATTTTCAAGGTCATTGTCATGAAAGAATAGGTACTTAATCTGTAGATCCTCTAAGAACTCATTACAGACTACCAATACTGCAAATATCAGCCTGATCAGGTATTCTCTCTATGAGAAAATCCATTTTTAAATGTGTTGCAAAGTGCAATGTACTCGCGCAATTTGAATATGCTACTTATGAAGCAATAATTAGCTATATTTGGAATAATTTCAAGGTCAAATGATATAGTTTTGAGTTCAAATATTTTATGTTGCTTAAAGTACAACAAAAGTTGAACATGTCTTTCAAGTTTTGGCTTAAGCTCACCCTTTGTATTGAAATGACACCCATTTGAAAGTCAATGTAAACACCATTTGAATGCCATATGATTCTGGAAAATTAGCCAATTTACTGTTTTTACTGAATTTTAGGTGTGTTTTCAAGGTCATTACCAACAATAAAAACTATTTCTGAAGATATATCCTTTTAATACCAATTACAGACTATCATCACAGAAGGTATCAATGTCTTTTGGCATTTCATCTTTGAGTTATCACAATTTGAAAAGTGTTGAAAAGCATGTATGTGTCATTAACGTCAAATTTAGGGTGTTTACGACCATTTTGGAATGCGCAAATCAGCCTCTAAACATTCCGGTAGCAAAATTTCTCAAGTAACACTTGAAAATATGGGTAAATGTCTATCAAAACACAGAAATTGGTCCCCCTCCTCGATGGGACGGGAGGTGATCCGTGACCTTGAACTTGGCATCTTTTGAAAAAAATCCAACTTTGAGGGCGCCCTACAGAAAAACGACACACACACTTGGGTCAATTTTTTGTAATTCTGTTGAGTATATGAAAGTCCATAAATGTGCATAATATTTGGTTCTAAGCTAATTTAGTTTTGGATTTATGAGCCTCCAAACATGCTTCTGAAATCATTGACACGGATGCTTAACGCCATTTTCGGTGACCTCGTGTGCAAAATCCGGTTGACAGGTCCGCGCTACAGTATACTCTGCATGTTTAGACCAAAAAGTTCTTCCAATTTACTTAAAATGAAGACTGTAATCAATCAAACTTTGCTGCAGTAGTCAATCAAAAATAGGCAATTTTATTTAAAATAATTTCTTTGAGTGCGCATTGGTTGCTATGGGAGGCCGTATCTTAGCAACCATTTCACCGTGGGGCAAAATATTTCAGATTTTTCCGTCAGACACTTGGGGCAACATTTGGTGCGAGTTTAAAGAAAATCGAAGAGGGTCGGGTGACAAATTGTCTAAAAATTGGTTGATTTGACGTGGATTGACCCGTATATCATCCTAAACGATGTAAGAGAGTAACACAATGAGCTCCATCGATAGTACGACTTAAAAGTTCACGGCGGGGTCCGCTATCACCACGAGGGTGAAGAGAAGATTTATATGATCATAAATGATGTAAGAGAGTAGCGCAATGAGCTCCGTCATTATCATGATCTTTAAAAGTTCACTGCAGGGTCCGCCATCACCACAAGGTTGAAAATAGAATGTATATCATCCTAAACGATGTAAGAGAGTAACGCAATGAGCTCCGTTGATAGTACGACTTTTAAAAGTTCACTGCGGCGTCCGCCATCACCACGAGGTTGAAAATAGAATGTATATCATCCTAAACGATGTAAGAGAGTAACGCAATGAGCTCCGTTGATAGTACGACTTTTAAAAGTTCACTGCGGCGTCCGCTATCACCACAAGGTTGAAAATAGAATGTATAATTGTATATCATCCTAAACGATGTAAGAGAGTAATGCAATGAGCTTCATCGATAGTACAACTTTAAAAAGTTCACAACGGGGTCCGCTTTCACCACAAGGTTGAAGAGAAGATGTCTAGCATCATAAAGAGGGTAAGAGAGTAGCGCAATGAGCTCTGTCGATAGTATGACTTTTAAAAGTTCACGGCGGGGTCCGCTATCACCACGAGGTTGAAGAGAAGATTTATATGATCATAAACGATGTAAGAGAGTAGCGCAATGAGCTCTGTCGATAGTACGACTTTTAAAAGTTCACGGCGGGGTCCGCTATCACCACGAGGTTGAAGAGAAGATTTATATCATAAACGATGTGAGAGAGTAGCGCAGTGATCTTCGTCAGTAATACGACCTTTAAAAATTTCACGGCGGCATTCGCTATCACCATGAGTTGGAAGAGAAGATATCTATCCTCTTAAACATCGTCAGAGATAATACCGCGTCTTTCTCCCTGAATAATGCGACCTCTAAATAGCTAGCACCTCAAAAACAACCTTGAAATATGTTCTGAACAATCACGCACTGTAACTAGATCTACGCCGATTTTTTATTTTCGATTTTTTTCCTTCAAGGTGCATGATCGAAGATCGGGAAGTGATCGCCGATTGTGGTGAAATCGATTGGAATCGGTTACAAGCTTATCTTACAGAATCACATTTTATGGCTTGGAATATAAATTTCAGATTAAAGTGAATGTAATTTCAATAAATTTGCAACCCTTACTGACTCTGTGGTCCTCTCACATGTGTGACCTAATTTTGCGCAGTAAGTTTGATTTTTTAAATTTAAGACATTTTTCTCAAAATTGTGCCAAAAATATACTTATCATTTTCATCATTACCGTAAGTAACGGTGTATTAAGCGCACCTTTTTCTCGGCGGGATAGAAGCAAAAGTCAGGGGTGCGGTTTATACACGGTGACGGGTTTGAGCCAGCCGTAACCCCTCCCGTACATTTACGATGTCTGCCAGTTCACAACACATCGAGTGGCCGGGCGTAGCCGCCCAGGCAATGTCGTTTAGAGGGGTATGAGCCGCGGGTAATGGGAAGCAATTATTACGATCTTAATTAAATATTAATAATAATAATGATACATTTTTATAGCGCCTTTTCTAATACAAGATACAAAGCGCATTATATTAAGAGAAGAAATAAAACATAGAAACACACATAAATGCAAATGAAAATTTAAACAATAAAAGACCAGTGCTGGCAAGCGGGAGTTAGCGGAAAAGATGTGTTTTTAGATTTTTCTTGAATACATTGAGTGAAACGGAATTCTTTACAAAGTTGGGGAGATCGTTCCATGTTCTTGGAGCAGTAGCTAGGAACGCCCGCTTGCCAGCATTGGTTCGACATCTTGGAATCTGGATAACTCTACTGGCATTAGATCTTAGATTATAGTTAGAGTGCTTTCCATGAATGAGATTACACAGGTATGAGGGTGAGAGACCATTGATGACTTTATAAACTAGAGTAGCGGTCTTAAACTGGAGTCTATGTTGTACAGAGAGCCAGAGCAGAGTGCTAAGTAGAGGTGAAGTGTGGGTGTTCTTGGGCTGACAAAAGATGAGGCGTGCTGAATGGTTCTGGAGTAGCTGAAGACGATGGATGTTTTTAGTTGTAGTGCCGTAAAGAAAACTGTTGCAATAGTCAAGGCGTGATAGGACCAGGGCACGAACAGCAGCATGTGTGGTGTTTTCATCTAGATATTTCCTGATTCTGCTTAGATTACGGATTTTATATTTAACATTCCTGACAACATTCGAAACATGATCATCCAGTAGCATGAGATTGTCAAAGACGACTCCAAGGATGCGAAGATTTGGTGATGGCTTCAACTCTGTGTTATCATGCAAGGTTAATGTAAAGTCCTTGAGTAGACGCTGGTGGACTTTTGAAGCAAATACTATAAGCTCAGTCTTATCTTGGTTCAGTTTCAGCTTGGCCATAAGGTTAATCAAGTATTACTGAACATCCTATTAGAGTTTCATGTCACATGACCAAGGTCAAAGGTCATTTAGGGTCAATGAACTTAGACCATGTTGGAGGAATCAACATCGAAATCTTAACCTGAGGTTAAGTTTTTGAAATGTCATCATAACTTAGAAAATATATGGACCTAGTTCATGAAACTTGGACATAAGGTTAATCAAGTATCACTGAACATCCTGCATGAGCTTCATGTCACATGACCAAGGTCAAAGGTCATTTAGGGTCAATGAACTTTGGCCGAATTGGGGATATCTGTTGTATTCCCATCATAACTTTGAAAGTTTATGGATCTGATTCATGAAACTTGGACATAATAGTAATCAAGCATCACTGAAAATTTTGTGCAAGTTTCAGGTCTCATGATTAAGGTCAAAGGTCATTTAGGGTCAATGAACTTTGGCCATGTTGGGTTTTTTTGTTGAATAACCATCATATCTCTGTAAGTTTATTGGTCTAGTTCATAAAAAGTGGACATAAGAGTAACCATGTATCACTGAACATCTTGTGCGAGTTAGAGTAGTATTCAAAGTCAGCACTGCTGCTATATTGAACCGCGTGATGCAGGTGAGATGGCCAGAGGCATTCCACTTGTTTCTTCTTCGTACCTCAAATATGCATGTTAATTTGAGAATTTTTTTTTTTTTAGTCCAAAGTTGGGGGTACGGTTAATACACCGTTACTTACGGTATATTCAATTTCACCATACAAATCATTTCATTATTTTTTTTACTTGCTTCTAAGATTATATATATTTAGGCCTCCATAAGTAAAAGCTATTTTTTCACAAAAGGCGTGCCCCCACAATTATCACCACTATCACTAAAGTTATCCATTTTCATCATAAACACGATTTCCATTGTATAATATGACTACAGGATCTATTCATTATATCATTATCAACATTTCTCACAAAAATTCACATCCTTTTTATCATCTTTTAGAGAAAAATCATTAGAACCCCCATTCTTATTGTTTTGTTTATTGGGGAATGAAATTTAAGGGAAAATGAACATTTTTCTCTTTCATCAGCACACTTAATTCATCGCCACATGAACACAGTTTTAGCCAAAGGAGAATGAAGAAAAGACACTAAGTTATGATTTGTATATTCAACTGAATTTCTTGTTTTCATTTTCATATTCATTTTCCATTTACAAATCTCATATTTTTCAGAAATAAAAATACATATTTACATATTAGCATATACATGTATACATATTTATGTATTTATATATGCACATAGTTACATATTCACATTGTTACTTATTCATATATTTATACATATTAACATATCAACATACACTCACTATTCCGTCTCACAGCAAGGGTACCTGAAACAAAGTCATCGTCTGCAACTTGAACTTGTCCGGCGCAACCAAGATGGACCCAGTGTTTGCAGGAGTCACATGCCGCCTATTTAATGACAGTGCCCATGTCAGAGGCTTATGGTGGTTCGTCCAAATGGCACTGGCAACAACGTTCTTCATCATCTGATCTATCCTCAGAAATATGAGTCTGGGTCGTCTGCTCGGTAGTAGAAGAACGGTAGATCTTTAGGAAGATTCCGTTTTCCGTGATGGCTACCCCTCCTGCTCTGAGACTGGTGGAGGCTGCCTTTTTCTCTGACTATTTGAAGGTGGAGAAGGCTTCTTGGTTGCTAACAATGCCTTCACGGGGCTTGTTGGTGGGGGATGAACCGGATGAGGGGTGTCTGCATTGGTAACTGTACTTGGTCTTGTCGTCCTCTCGATCTCTACTGCTTCGGGGTCGAATGGGAAGATTCAAGACTTCCTAAGTGCTGCCTTGAGGTTGTCCTCTCTCATTGCCTTTAGGTATGCCTGACTGATTAGACTTGTGTCAAATCTCAAGATTGACCCCCCAGAATGCTTGGAGAGGAAATCTGTGCACTGCCTGTTGAAATGTGCCTTCAAGGGACCGAACTAGCTGACATCGAGAGGCTGGAGAATGTGGCTTGTGTGAGGGGTAAGGAGGAAGAGTATCACGTTGTGCTGCTGTTCTTCTGTGAGGGGAACAGTTCTGTAGCTTTTATGTCCATCATACAGTAGGATATCTTGTACAGTTCTTTATAGTATCGGGCAATCCTTTCCGGTGTTGTTGATATTGCCCAATTAATAGATTACAACCTTGGGCGGATGACTCTGAGAGCTGGCCATCTCTTCATTAACATTTAAAACCATCTCTTTGTTAGTTGTTGAACAGGAGACTTCACCCTTTCCTGATGAACCTGTGTGGCAAGCTCCAGAACCTGGAATTTAAAATATACAAATATATCAGGCTTTGAGAAAGTATAGTGGGAATTATTTATCTGAGGTTGAACTGGCAATTACATTACACTGCACTTAATGAGAGGTCCGCTGCGCGGCGTTGGCCGTTGCTGTAGTGGCACTAAAAAGAAATATGTGCAGTTAAAATGTATGTTCTAAAAATTAGTATCGGATCATGACTCACCTTGTTAGGTATGTTTATTCCATATTAAAGGATCCTGCATTAACGGCCTTTGGAATTAGATTTTTTGCATTGTAATCTAGACCCAATTCCACACTGTTTTTCAGATTGTTGGTACGGTAATTTGGGCGAGAGCTTGCATTTTACTTTATTTACTCTTTGCAGATGATCAATATCTGGGTCAAGTCAGGGAGCATGTGCAATTCAAAGTTGAGAGAAAATATCAAGCATGAGCACGTGCAGTTCTGCCCATGAAAGTATAGCGAAAAATATGCGGAGCTACATGGAAATTATACGGAGCTATTGCAGCGATGTGTTTTCCTATTGAAATTATACTATGTCACGTGATCACGAATTGACCAATCGTTTATCTAGAATACTCATGAATATTCATAAGAGGGATATAACAATATATACCATTATTGGTAAATATCGCATTACAATTGATAAAAGAATATTTTTGAAAATGATCATATAAATTATATGATGATGATTACACAAATTAGTTCAACAATACAATAATAGTGGTGTTTACAATAATACTAATGTTACTACTATTTATGATGAAATAAATAATGAAGAAAATGATAATGATAAAAATAGTAGTAATGAATATGATAATTATGATAATTAGTCACAACAGCAACAATAAAAAATTATACTGATTATAATGATGATGATAAAAATGAATAAGGAGTATTCCCAACTCTCTGCTTTAAGAACAAATTTAGATCATTACTCACCTGAGAACGATTCAAGCCATATCCACACTCAGCCATGTACACAAGGTGGTTGGAAAGGGCCTGTTTATCAATGTAGTTTAGCATCATTGTGTGCCCTTTTGGTCCTGTGTGTTGCCTTGACAGTGTGTTCCTCAAGGTTGCATGTGGAACCCCACATCTGACCGCAGCCTTTCGGATGGAGCATATCTTTGACACCAACCGCATTGTTTCTTCAATGCTTTCTGGTCCATAATTCACATAGCTAGAAAGGTGTCCATAGGATTTGTCTGTAAGAGTAATATATAAAATATATATTCAAAATAACATCTGATATTTTTGTCAATTTGTTTGTAATCGCACTTTCTATCACATCAAGTCAAAGCCTATCAATTGACATCCATTTTCCTCTTTAACTCTTTTAAATCATCAAAAATATATTAGAAATATTTATTTCATTCTTCAAATATGCTATCTCCATTCCATGGATCCACCCTTCAAAGCTGTCAAAATCTCTTACCCTGCCCCTCACTTCCATACACACACTCTTCCATCCTTTTAAAATCAAATTTCACATGATATTGTGATCTGAAACTGGATAATGATTTAAATAGAGAACAATTTGTGTATTTGAATAAATATGCGCGTGCATTTTTCACATTTCACCTAGAATCTCGGCATTCTAAATACCCCTTTTTTTATAATGATAAAGCGAGCGCTAAGCGTGAGCTTAAAATATTTTATATTTCGATCTGAAAAGGGGTCAATCTAAGCTCTGTATTTCAAACACTTCATAGGAAAATTGTGAGGTGGATATGGATATTGGTTAAAAAGAGCTTATATGTTTCATTACTTTGAGTTTTGACCTAGGACCGGGACATTCTAAGAACATTATGTCATATGAAAATGATGACAAACATGTATTTTCTTTTCCTAAGTGCGAGATGAAACTTGTCGATATTCCATTCTAAAAAAAGGGAAAAGTTTGATTATTAAAGTAATTTACTAATCTAATAAGCCTAATGAGAGCATAAAATCTGTTAATATTATGGCCTAGTTTTCAGGCCGATTTTATAAAAACAAAGCAATCTACAATTATTTTTTTCTTTTATTCTTTATCAGAATAGAAATTAAAAAAAAATTAAAATGTGTAGAGGTATGTCACTAGACACTGTACATCATTTTATTTGAACATAGTTTAAATTCATACATTTTATCCATATCATAAACTCAATAAAAATGATCACGGACGGACAAGTGTGCATTGTAACAAGATGATATCTCCTGCTAATACCGTGGAATGATCCAAATATGAATATAAGAATCTTTGCTGGGCAGACATTTACAGTTTTAGCCAAAGGAGAATGAAGAAAAGACACTAAGTTATGATTTGTATATTCAACTTAATTTCTTGTTTTCATTTTCACATTCATTTTCCATTTACAAATCTCATATTTTTCAGAAATAAAAATACATATTTACATATAAGCATATATACATATTTATGTATTCATATATGCACATAGTTACATATTCACATAGTTACTTATTCATATATTTATATTTATACATAATAACATATCAACATACACTCACTGTTCGGTCTCACAGCAAGGGTACCTGAAACAAAGTCATCGTCGGCAACTTGAACTTGTCCGGCAAAGCCAAGATGGACCCAGTGTTTGCAGGAGTCACATGCCGCCCATTTAATGACTGCCCATGTCAGAGGCTGATGGTGGTTCGTCCATATGGCACTGGCAACAACGTTCTTCATCATCTGATCTATCCTCAGAAATATGAGTCTGTGTCGTCTGCTCGGTAGTAGAAGAACGGTAGATCTTTAGGAAGATTCCGTTTTCCGTGATGGCTACCCCTCCTGCTCTGAGACTGATGGAGCCTGCCTATTTCTCTGACTATTCTTTGAAGGTGGAGAAGGCTTCTTGGTTGCTAACAATGCCTTCACGGGGCTTGTTGGTGGGGGATGAACCGGATGAGGGGTGTCTGCATTGGTAACTGTACTTGGTCTTGTCGTCCTCTCGATCTCTACTGCTTCGGGGTCGAATGGGAAGATTCAAGACTTCCTAAATGCTGCCTTGAGGTTGTCCTCTCATCGCTTTAGGTCTGCCTGACTGATTAGGCTTGTCATGTCAAATCTCAAGATTGACTTCCCAGAATGCTTGGAGAGGAAATCTGTGCACTGCCTGTTGAAATGTGCCTTCAAGGGACCGAACTAGCTGACATCGAGAGGCTGGAGAATGTGGCTTGTGTGAGGGGTAAGGAGGAAGAGTATCACGTTGTGCTGCTGTTCTTCTGTGAGGGGAACAGTTCTGTAGCTTTTATGTCCATCATACAGTAGGATATCTTGTACAGTTCTTTATAGTATCGGGCAATCCTTTCCGGTGTTGTTGATATTGCCCAATTAATAGATTACAACCTTGGGCGGATGACTCTGAGAGCTGGCCATCTCTTCATTAACATTTAAAACCATCTCTTTGTTAGTTGTTGAACAGGAGACTTCACCCTTTCCTGATGAACCTGTGTGGCAAGCTCCAGAACCTGGAATTTAAAATATATAAATATGTCAGGCTTTGAGAAAGTATAGTGGGAATTATTTATCCGAGGTTGGACTGGCAATTACATTACACTGCACTTAATGAGAGGTCCGCTGCGCGGCGTTGGCCGTTGCTGTAGTGGCACTAAAAAGAAATATGTGCAGTTAAAATGTATGTTCTAAAAATTAGTATCGGATCATGACTCACCTTGTTAGGTATGTTTATTCCATATTAAAGGATCCTGCATTAATGGCCTTTGGAATGAGATTTTTTGCATTGTAATCTAGACCCAATTCCACACTGTTTTTCAGATTGTCGTTACGGTAATTTGGGCGAGAGCTTGTATTTTACTTTATTTACTCTTTGCAAATGATCAATATCTGGGTCAAGTCAGGGAGCATGTGCAATTCAAAGTTGAGAGAAAATATCGAGCATGAGCATGCGCGGTTCTGCCCATGAAAGTATATCGAAAAATATACGGAGCTACAAGAAAATTATACGGAGCTATTGCAGCCATGTGTTTTCCTATTGAAATTATACATTGTCACGTGATCACGAATTGACCAATCGTTTATCTAGAATACTCAAGAATATTCATAAGAGGGATATAAAAATATACCATTGTTGGTAAATATTGCATTACAATTGATAAAAGAATAATATTTCTGAAAATGATCATATAAAGTATATGATGATGATTACACAAATTAGTTCAACAATACAATAATAGTGGTGATTACAATAATACTTATGTTACTACTATTTATGATGAAATAAATAATAATGAAGAAAATGATGATTATGATAAAAATAGTCATTATGAAAATGATAATTATGTCACACCAGCAACAATAAAGAATGATACTGATTATAATGATGATAATAAAAATGAGAATTAGGAGTATTCCTAACTCTCTGCTTTAAGAACAAATTTAGATCATTACTCACCTGAGAACGATCAAGCCATATCCACACTCAGCCATGTACACAAGGTGGTTGGAAAGGGCCTGTTTATCAATGTAGCTTAGCATTGTTGTGTGCCCTTTTGGTCCTGTGTGTTGCCTTGACAGTGTGTTCCTCAAGGTTGCATGTGGAACCCCACATCTGACCGCAGCCTTTCGGATGGAGCATATCTTTGACACCAACCGCATTGTTTCTTCAATGCTTTCTGGTCCATAATTCACATAGCTAGAAAGGTGTCCATAGGATTTGTCTGTAAGAGTAATATATAAAATATATATTCAAAATAACATCTGATATTTTTGTCAATTTGTTTGTAATCGCACTTTCTATCACATCAAATCAAAGCCTATCAATTGACATCCATTTTCCTCTTTAACTCTTTTAAATCATCAAAAATATATTAGAAATATTTATTTCATTCTTCAAATATGCTATCTCCATTCCATGGATCCACCCTTCAAAGCTGTCAAAATCTCTTACCCTGCCCCTCACTTCCATACACACACTCTTCCATCCTTTTAAAATCAAATTTCACATGATATTGTGATCTGAAACTGGATAATGATTTAAATAGAGAACAATTTGCGTATTTGAATAAATATGCGCGTGCATTTTTCACATTTCACCTAGAATCTCGGCATTCTAAATACCCCTTTTTTTATAATGATAAAGCGAGCGCTAAGCGTGAGCTTAAAATATTTTATATTTCGATCTGAAAGGGGGTCAATCTAAGCTCTGTATTTCAAACACTTCATAGGAAAATTGTGAGGTGGATATGGATATTGGTTAAAAAGAGCTTATATGTATCATTACTTTGAGTTTTGACCTAGGACCGGGACATTCTAAGAACATTATGTCATATGAAAATGATGACAAACATGTATTTTCTTTTCCTAAGTGCGAGATGAAACTTGTCGATATTCCATTCTAAAAAAAGGGAAAAGTTTGATTATTAAAGTAATTTACTAATCTAATAAGCCTAATGAGAGCATAAAATCTGTTAATATTATGGCCTAGTTTTCAGGCCGATTTTATAAAAACAAAGCAATCTACAATTATTTTTTTCTTTTATTCTTTATCAGAATAGAAATTTAAAAAAAATTAAAATGTGTAGAGGTATGTCACTAGACACTGCATCATTTTATTTGAACATAGTTTAAATTCATACATTTTATCCACATCATAAACTCAATAAAAAATGATCACGGACGGACAAGTGAGCATTGTAACAAGATGATATCTCCTGCTAATACCGTGGAATGATCCAATTATGAAAATGAGTATCTTTGCTGGGCAGAAATTTACAGTGAGGCATCATTGATCATTTCAACTCAATTGTAGTCACTAAATAGGAGCCAGAATACACAAGAAGATGTACAGGTTAAAGGCCCGACCAGAGCTAAAAGTGAACAAATGGTAATGTGCATAGGACAACATAGTATTTACATGTAAAGCTAAAATATGCTTATAAACCGCTTGACAACTGAGTTTTTTTTATTTCAAAGAAAAACTAAAAGTAATGGTTTTTGACAATAAGCTGATTTAGTTTGTCAAGGATACAAATTCATAGCAGAGGTCACTAATCTTACATGTATATGCACAATTTTTTTCTTTTTGACGAATATACATGTATGCCTTCAGGTTTGACAATTATTTAAATTGATCTTGGAGGGCCAATGCTAGTTTTACTACAGCCCAATTATTACCCATTGCAATATTTATTATTTGCTTTATAGTAATTCCCTCTCCAACAACAAAATGTAAGGTATTGTATGTAATCATCTAATGAATTATTTATGGATTACATAGTGGAAAATTCTTTTGCCTCCTCTATAGTTTCACTAAACATTGAATTTTGTTTGTTATTGCAGGAAAGAAGAAAGGCAAGAAGAAGGGGAAGACTCTGAATCTAAATGAGTTCCTGTCAACAGGTGATAATACCCCTGCTCCTGGTACCAGCTTTGTTTATTCTTCAAAATCATCATGGGCAGATGAAGCAGCAGACGCAGATGGGGATTGTAAGTATCTTTTGCATCCTTTACAAAAGGATTTCATAATTTACAAAAAAAAATGGTTCTATAAAGGAGGAATTTAGGAGGGATTCATGAAATCTACTCAGATTCAAAATTACCTTGTAGATTTAAGCCATTGTTTAGTATTAGACATTGTTTAACAAAGGATGGTTTGACTTTGTGACAGTTTCCTCTTCAACACCATGGGGAAATTCCAGCACAACTCTCCCTGAGCGTATATCCCTGCCTACTGCACCAAAGAGTGCCCAGCAAGTGGAGATAGACAAGAGCAAGCTTCCACCAAATCCTCCTTACACTATCTACCTTGGCAACCTACCTTTTGACTGTGCAACAGAAGATATCAAGAAGTTTCTCAATGGAGCTAACTGTAATGTAAGTCTTTAATGATCAATATTAGTCATCAATAAAATGCAAAGCAACTTTTCCCCATCAATTGCACCTTCATAGAATATAGAATGATAAGTATAGAATGTTTGAAAAACATTGCATGGGCTGAGTCAAAGGTATTGTCATTCAAATGACCGTTAAAAGCATAAAAGATTTGCCAATCTTTTTAACCATATACTGTAGATCGGGCAGGGGGGTGGGCGGTCTTAAACAGTTGCTGAAATTTCACAATTTCTTTTTATATTCATGAAATGGCCCTCTATTTTCTATTTTTTCTTGAAATTCTTCTGATTTAGTTCGAAACTACAAAAACAGAGGAATAATATTTGCCTCTGAAAGATTGTTTATGATGTTACACTTGTAAAAATTTAAGTCCCACACGCAGATTTTCATGGTGTTGCAAAAATAAATGAAACAACTGTTGATCGTTTAATCCTCGATATGTGGGTAGTTCTAGGGGTCTTGCCGGTAATTTGCCTTTATTGTTCATGCTCGGCTGCTTGAGTAAAATCTTGGGTAATATATGACATAATGATATTCCTATCTTATGTAAAAAAAATTAAATGACTGTTGTACACTTTCTAAAAATGAGCTGTTATAATTTTTTTTAATTGTTTGTGTTTTGGCTGTAGGTGAGTGATGTTAGGTTACCAACAGAGGGAGATACCCAGCGGCTTAAAGGCTTTGGATATGCAGAGGTTGATGATATGGAATCATTGTACAAGGCACTATCCCTCAACAATGCAGTGAGTAATTTTTGCATCTAATTTCATCGTCAATATTTCAACATTTGCATAGAACAAAAGAGTTACTTTCAAAACTACTGCTAGTACAAGGCTGAGTACCTGGAATTCATAATACTGTGAATTGTAATTCCTGCATCATCTGGTTAGATCTGAATATTGTTTCTGTTGAGTTGATAGATGAATTTTTTCAATAAAATTTTGAATATTTATTTTAGTTTCCAGAGTTCCGCAAAAAATGTTTTCTTGCACTCCTGCTTTTTTATTTTTTGTGGAGGATTTGAAAGAATTTATCTCTATTTCCCTTGCAGCAATTAAAAAGCAGACGGATTCGTGTTGATCTGGCGAGTCAGGCTCAAACAGGTTAGTAATAGTATTTTTATCAATGATGACTGGTAATTCTAACAGGAGATAACTTGAATAAGATCGACATAAGGTCTGTATTTATAGTTCATTGGGTGGGTATAGTAAAGATGGAAAAAATTATTGAGCAACAATGACATGGGGATGGGGGGTGTGGGTTCTGAACCCCCATTGATGAAATGTAGGCAAAACAATACTTATATGCCTTAATTTGCATATTTGAAAATGTATTAAGAGGTAAGCATGATTCATGTTTTAAATGAAAGATTTTACAGTATGAAATTCATTATTGAGTGTGGCCAGACTTTTTCTTCTGCCAGGTTACGGTCTTGGTAGATTGATTTAAGAACTGTTACATCAGGCAGAGGGTCACATTATATCCTGCTCCTGGACTAGATATCAACACTGTTCTTCATCTTTACTCCATTCATTTGCTGTATATTATTGGTTTTGGATATTGTGGAAGTGGTTTATGATACACCATAGACCCGTTGCATGAAACTTTTGTCATAAAAAAAGACTCCAGGAAATAAATCAAAAAAATCTGGCAAACTAAATAATGTCATTGAAAATTACACATAAAAATGGCAAAAGTTTTTTGCAACGGGCCCAGAAGGAAGAAATGAAATGGAGAATTGAGAAAAAGATTAGAAAGTAGAGTATCTTTAGGAAATGAGTGTACTTCTTTAAACTTAAGAATGACTTTAAACCAGAAAGAAGTTAAGAGGATTGAGTAGTTGGAGAGTTGAGAGAAGGGGTTTTCTTTAGTCGGCGAGTGGAGTTGTAGAACAGGAGAGAAGACTTGACGTTTCTGGGAGGTTGACTGTCCATCGTCAGGAGAGGGACAGTCGTCTGAAATTGAATCAAGGCATCATATTTTGTTCTATATCATGGTAATTATGTCCATTTTCTCTGCTTTTGCATATTCTCAGATGGCAAAGGTGGTGACAGAGGCTTTGACAAAACCCCTGGTGATTGGAGGAGATCTGATAACTCAAATAGAAGTGAATGGAATCAGGGTATGTTCTTACTATTGTACATGCTCCCCCTGATAACTTAAATAGAAGTGAATGGAATCAAGGCTAACTAATCAACCATATAACTTATGAGTTTCATATACAGCTTGTATATTTTTAAAGCAGATCCTATTCTATAAAATGTTAAATATATATAGAATGTAGACAAAATTTTGTGATATATTCGAAGAACAAGGGGGAAGTAGTTAAGTTTGTAATGTTTTAGATTAGTGAAGCTCTACAGTCAGCAGGCAAAAAGAGAATGACCTTAAAGAAAGGTTTGGTTAAATTTATGTCATTTCATTCTGTAAGTATAATCTTTGCTTATGTTCTGGGAGGGGGGGAATCCTCCATTAGCTATCTTTTAAGACACTTTTCAATCGTTAATTTGTTCATAAAGGTAGAATTCTCTTGTTAAAGGTCCAGTTAACCTATTGGAAACTGAATGATTTTGCTGTAATACATTTTGCATAGACTCCAACCCGCATATATGCAGGCTCAGTCTCTTTTGGGTTAAAACTAGTTAACTTAAGCTACACTTTCGTTGAGTGCCAGTTTGTTGATTCTTTAAACAGGTAAAGATTATTTTAGTCCTATAGAAAATAGTTTATTAAATGATATTGCTATGACAGAAAAAAATAATGAGTATATATCTTAGGCGGCTATATTTCTCATGGATTCCGTAATCTGATTGGTTGATTTTTTTGTGAGGCAAACCTGTATTTACCTATTTTTCTGGGTCACAAAGATCAAACAGGCAATATGCGCCTGTATTATCTATTTGGTGTGTGGCTGTTTTAATATTGTTTTCATTGTTACGTGCATGCTCAGTGCTGATTTCAACCAAGCACTACTATTTGTGCATCAATTTCGATGGCAAAATGCACATTCTTTTTAATATGATCATTGTGATGTCATGAATGACTGTCTTTCCAAAATCACTCTCAAAATGCAGGGTTTTGCATTGTGTTTAGTTCTATTCTTTTGCCCTATTCTGCAATAATATAAAAGATACACTTAAAGAGATAAAATCGTTACACCCTGCTTGTTCTTACGAAACACGGAAAATATCTATGTTCTGGTTTCATGTTCCATTCGGCCTCTGGCCTCCTGGAATACGGAACGAGAACGTAGATATTTCCTGTATTACATGAACAAGCAGGGTGTAACTAATAGTATCATGAATTCATTGTTCATATTATTTAGTCATAGATATTGAACAGGAATGCAAAATCTAGCATTCAGTAGAAGTGTGAATTTGAATTTCTATTTACTCTAGATTTACATTTGGATTGACTTTGATAACAGTATCACACCTTATGCTTGATAATTCATGTGAATGATTTATAGGTTTTATAAGAAGGAATTGACGTTTTATTGGATATTGATTGCATGGGTAATTGATGTGAAATTGAATGAAGTTGAATTGGCTTTCAATCTGGCTTTCACAGGTGGAGATAGATACGGTAGCTCTAACAGACCTAGTGTACCTAGCGAGAGTGATAGAGATAGATGGCGGGATAGAGGAAGTTCTGATAATGCTGGCAGCAGGGGATATGAAGGGGATAGAAGTTATAACAGAGACCGTGGAGGTGGATATGAACGGAACTATGATCGTGGAGGAGTAGGAGGAGGAGGATTTGAAAGGAACTATGACAGAGACAGGGGAGGTGGCTTTGGTAAGGAATGGGATCGTGGGGGTGGTAGTGGCGGCTACTCTCGCGGTGGTGGATCCCAGCAAGATTATGGTTCTGATAGACGGAACGACAGAGGTCCCGATAGGGGCTATAATCGTGGTGGTGGCCCTGATAGGGGGTATGACAGAGGCTATGACAGAGGTGGTCCTGATAGCAGCTATGGTAGAGGCGGCGGCCCTGATAGGGGCCCTGACAGGGGATATGAACGGGGAGGACCAGACAGAGGTGGAATGGACAGGGGCTATGAGAGAGGTGGATATGGCCCAGGCAGAGGAGGGTATGACAGAGATGAAGAAAGAGGTAAATGAAGTCATATTGTCTGAAAAAATATTACCAATGAGCAAAAATACTTTGCAAAGTCAGAAATTATTGTATAAAATCAATCATGTAATATTATTCTGAAGTGTGAAATGAATAATTGCTTAATTATACTCTATAGATAACAGTACAAAAATCCATATTTTTTTTATTGGAGACCTTCATAGATTTATTCCTTTTCAACTGTCCCTAGTAGGAATGCAAAAAGGGATGTTGTAGTAAAATATAGCTTCAGTGAAGTGTTTGATACAATTTCTTTTTGAAAGTCATGTTTATCAGTTCCATTGTTGAGTATGTAATGTGTACAGAAATTTATTTGCAGATCAGTGGAGGAGAAACGATAGCAGTGGGCCTGCAAGAAGAGGAGATGAAAATGACTATGGACCTCCTGAAAGAGGTAATGTAACAAATGAGAATAGAGTCTTAATTGTAGCAAAATTATTAGAAGGCTTGTATATCAACATAATTCCATTGCAATGATGACTTAATTATTCAAAAGATGTTTGTTCGTGTCTATGTCGAAACAAAACAGAGACTTCCTTCAGTCAATTAGCCTGTTAAGGATAGTAAAAGTGATGAGAAAGCGTAGGCTGACATGACATTCCTGTACTAAATTTAAATTAAAAATACTAAATTTCACAGTTGTTAGGTGGAATCTACATGGGAGACCTCACAAGATGTAGGGAACAATCATGGAAGACAGAAAAGTTTTAAACTTTACCCACTTATGGCCTAAGTAACAGGATGGTTTTGAGGAGAGCTATCAAGGAATTGAACTTTCCATCCATGCAAAGTAAGAAAAATATATAGTAAATTAAGAGGCTTTAATGATGATGATGGGTTCTTGTAAAGCTCCGGTATCCGCCTCGGCTGGGCACTCTAGCGCTTGCTCAAAAATAGGAAATATCCCACAAATTTCAATGTCTTCAAAGAGTAGGAGAAATAATTTGTAAAAAAATACCCTAAACACTGATGATGAATGTCATGCTCAGTGTAGTTACATTACAAATAACAGAAGTCTTGGAAGTAATTTTTGTTTTTTTGTCATAATACAGAAACACCTCGTGAGAGGAAGAAGCTGGTTCTTCAGAAAAGAACACAACCCATTGAAGAGAATCCTACCAAAGCAGCAAGTACTGCATCAATCTTTGGAGGAGCTAAACCTGTAGACACTGCTGCTAGGGAAAGAGAGATAGCTGAGAGACTTGAGAGGGAAAAGAGACAGTTTGAACAACAGAAACACACACAGAATTTAGATAAAGAAGTCCCGAGGAAAGACGGGTAAGATCACAAGAAACTAAACATATTGATCTTGGACCATTAAAGGGCGAGTCCACCCCATCAAAAATTTTGATTCTGATAAAGAGAGAAATGTCAAATAAAGCCATACTAAAAATTTCATCTAATTTCTCTGTAAAATAAAAGAGATGTGGCATTTTAAATTTAATTTGATTTCATGAGACAGTTTATGCACAATCTGGTTGGTAGGAAATTCACGGAGCTGAGGATGTCACCCATGCTCTTATTTTCTATGAAATGCGATTTATTTGAATTTTCTCATTACAATGTGAAACAAAGTTTGATTCCTCCCTGAATATGTGCAGTTGCACTCATTGTTGCCTATGGAGATTTTTTGAAGAGTCTGTTTATTGTTAACGCTGCAAAAATTGAAATACAGTCCGACCTCTCCCATCCAGATCTTTTGTTATCTGGACGCACTCTTGCCAAGATTTTTTTTTTCCAATGTAGTACGTGGGGAAGTGAGATTTCAATCTGATTTCAATCTAAAATCAACATTCCTAAGCAAACTCACTTTGATAACATATTCTCCAATATAGTCTACCTGCAACCACATTACTTGGGCAGGATAATTTTCCAGTAAATCAGGGGGCAAGGCAATTATTTTTCACATTCTCTTTTTCTTTTATTTTGTGTAAAAAACGTCAACACGTGTCTCGCGCGCTTAGGTCTCGTCTTGCACTACAGACAGCGCCATCTATCATGTTTGAACCTACAGTGAGTATGATAATGGCTGACTTTGCGAAGCTGCAATGCCTGCTGCAATGATCCGATTATCAATCTTAGTTTCATTGAGTCATTCTCTTTCGAGGTATGCTAGATGTATTCCTCAATTATTTCAGCAGGTAAATTATCCTAGTGTTCAAGCAACCAATCGATTTCATTTCCCTAAAAAAACGCCTATAATTTGCACTTACACAGAGTGATATACTGTCTGTTTGCGCTCATTACAATAGATTATGTGTAGGTACCATTGGGGCGGCAGCTGCGTGTATATTTGATATTGGGTCTCCTAGTTCCGGATAAATCCCTTATCCAGATTGATGCTGGTCCCAACGTGTCCGGATAAGAGAGGTTGAACTGTATTGTATTATTCATACGATAAAATTTATCTGCATTCGTCATATCGCTTTATTGTATTCTTGGAATGCTTGCTGTAGCTCTGATCCCATTTTTTTTTTTAGATACGACTAACGGATACCCATAAAACTTGGCTGAGGATGATTGTAATCATATTCCAATCTTTGAGATATGGTATCCAAAATGCAAAAATTGTGATAAGTTCAAATTGCGAAAAGTTCTTTTTGCAATGCAGCTCTATAGCTAGTGTTAAGGAGTATTGCAAAAATATTTGCAATCAATTGCAAATTTCAGTTGCAGATTAATTTCAACCCTCAAAGAGCCGGGTTATTTGGACCACTCTCGCAGGGCTAAATAAAGCAAATGAATTTATTCTTGTTGATGTAAGAAGCAGACTAGTGATCAATAGTAAATTTGCAATTAATTGTTAGATATGATTGATTTCAGGACCTAAAATTGACTTGAAATCAATTGCAAATTTCTTGCAACACCCAAATAGACTACTGGTACTTTGTTAAATTAGACACTTTATTGGGAGATACATTCCTTAAGGAATTTATATAGCACAGTCTATCTAGGGATGGTCTATTCCATGGTTTATTATTTTTGATCAACAAAGTGATAAAAGTTTTTTTTTATTTGTGTATTTGTTGGTGATAGCCCAGAGCATACCACTGCTCGTGTAAGGAGAGACAGTGAAAGATCAGAAGGAAGGGAAGGAAGAACACGTCACAGTAGCTCAGGCTCAGGAAGGGGAGGTCCAAGACCAGGTGAGATGAAATATATACTCTTGTCTGATCAATAAGACGGGTTGGGAAATCTGCAATCTTGAGTGATAATCTGATTTTGAATTGAATTACATCTGAAATCACTTGTTAGGCTTTTGGTCTGATATGCAAGACAACATGTTTTACTGCCTTATTGCAGGTTACCAGTAATTTGGTCTTATGTTTTAGGTTCATGAGATTTTAAGGAAACTAAAAGAATTTATGGTGAATACTTTTCATGGATTATGCCTACATCCACAGTTTTTTTTTTAGTTCATGGCTAAACTGTTTTAACAAGGTACATAGTTTATAATATGGTTTAGACATTGATGCCACCAGTTTGAAAAAAAAAATGAATTTTACCAATATAAAGGGATGGATAGCAGGACTGACAAGAAGAATTCAAATAAACTGAATCCAAACTATTACAAATAGCTTAACATGATAACGGTACAGTGAGGATGCATTCAAAACTTATATAGGACTAGTTATCTAAAGACCTTAAGTATAGTTTACCTTGAATAATATTTTGTAAATGTAACATGTATTATAGGAACCACGGGAGCGTTCCATCAAAATTTATCAACCGACAATCGGACAACTTCATTTTGATTGACTGAGAAATATTGTTGCTATGGTAGCTGTCAGATAAAACAGGATGTATTGGATGAAACATCCAACATGTCCTTTCATAATGCACTCCCCTGTTTACAATAAAGACCATCTGGGTCCCGTAACACAAAGGTTAGCGATTGATTGGACGCTTGATTTCTACAATTGATTGTACATTGTAGCCAATGGAATCAATCGTAGAAAAATGTTCTACGATCATTGCTAAGCTTTGTGTCACGGGCCCCTGATCATACAGATTGCTTTTGTCTCTTTTGGGTGGTCTTTATTCAGGTTTCACTGTAATTATTATCTTTATTGGAATTGTAACAGTGACAAAAATATAAGCATGAGCGAAAAAAGAAATCATCTATCAATCTGATTTTCTTTTGGTTCATAATGTAGTAATAATGAGAAGAGAAAGTGAAAGGTCTAATGATGAAGAGGTATTCCATAAAGACGATCAGGCACCAGTCTCGCCTACTCCTACATCTCCGCCTCCACCCAAGACTCCTACCTCACCTAGGCAAGAAGATGTTAAGTTAATACCAGCCCCACCTCCAAAGGTTAGTCCAAAATCAGTTAAAGGTCAAGTCCATCTCAGAAAAATGTTGATTTGAATCAATAGAGAAAAATCAAACAAGTATTATGATGAAAATTTCATCAAAATCGGATGTAAAAGAAAGGTATGACATTTCACAGTTTCGGTTCTTTTTAACAAAAGAGTTATATGAACAAGCCAGTTACATCCAAATGAGAGAGTAGATGATGTCACTCACTCACTATTTATTTTTTTTTGTATTGTTTGAACTATACAATATTTCAATTTTTACGAATTTGATGATTAGGACCTCCTTGCCTGAAGCAAAAAATATGAAAATAATGGAATTCCACGTGTTCAGGGAGGAATGAAACTTCATTTCACATGACAATGACGAGAAAATAAAAATATTTCATATTTCATATAATAAGATACAAAAGAAATAGTGAGTGAGTGATGTCATCAGTTCCTCATTTACATGCTGACTGAGATGTGCATATAACTGTTTTGTGAAATGAAGCAAAACTTTAACATGCCATAACTTTCTTATTTTACATCCGATTTTGATGAAATTTTGAGTGTTATGCTTGTTGAATTTTTCTCTTTTCATAAAAATCAAGTTTTTGTTGAGGTGAACTTGTCCTTTATGATTTCATCACTATAACAATATTTTTTTTAATTTGAATTTAAAAATCCATTTATTCTTATGGCATAGATAATGGGAAAAATGATGCTGTCATTAAAATCAGAGTTAGTCTTTGATGCCTTAACTAGCAAGCATTTGGCAAGCTCAAGCAGATGATGTTTTGAAAATCTATTAATATAACCAAGATGCATCCCCCAATTTAGTAGACTGCAGTTTGCTTGTTGAGGTATCTGTTTACTTGACTGGTAATGATTGGTCTGTGTTGTGCCAAATATATCTTCTGTAGAAGAATTTTTCACATGTAAGCAATTTTCTCAATTTGAAATGCTGAATATTTTTTATGTGACAGGAGAATGCATGGGCAAAGCGCAGTGAGACAGTAGCATCACCTCCAGCCAGCTCTACAGTCGGCAAATCTTCACACGCTTCACCATCAGACCGATCATATAGTGAGTCCGGTGCATGGAGGGACGGTGATAAACCAAGGGGAGGAGGAGGTGGTGGTAGGGGAGGAGGAAGGGGTGGAGGGCCATCTGCGAGAGGGAGAGGTATGTCATCAAGAGGTAATAGTTTGAACTCATTGTAACTCATTAGGTGGTTTTAGACCGCCTCGAAGTTCGTCAGTTCCAGGTATTCTCTGATCAGGAAATTTACCCCGATCAAAAAATCCCAGGTATTTTGGTAATGTGAAAGCAAACTACGCGTGATTTCCCCGAAAGAAAATACCTGCTAAATAGTAGGTACTTGGCGAAATTACGAGAACTTTCGCGGAGATTTTTCCAAGGTCGCAGGTATTTTGGCGATGTGAAAGCAAATTACAGGAACTTTAGCCCAGCGCGTCATTGGGCGGGGCGGCGCGGGTGGTTGCTGGGCTAGTGAATTTGAATCTTGTGCCTTGCCTGCTTATCAGACCATACTGCGCATGCTCGTAACTTCGGGAACTTATCCCGAAGGGTACGTTTCGGGGCGGTGTGAATGCAGGAATAATTAATGGGTATTTTTTAGCCAAAAAAGGTTCTCGTAATTTAACGGGGATTCTTGTGATTGAGGCGGTTTGAAACCACCTAATGTAGTCTTTCAATGAGCAGACATTTGGGGGGATTTCAGTCTCATCAGTGCATTTAATCACAGAACTGGATGCTGGTGCTCTACAAATCGCTGTATTAGATTGGATAAGGTGTTTGTTTGAATTGAATGATGAAGTAGAGTTTATATGTTGTTCATTAAGTGTTTGCATTAGAAGATAATGTGTTTCTTTTCTTTAGGCTGGAATTGGTTATAATTTTCTTTCGAGATGTCCTCAAAAATGAAATATGTCACAATCAAGCTTTTAAAGCTGTGTCCCTTATTCATGGGATTTTATGTTCGTTGATCTTTTCTTGTATGCAAAATTATTGGTGTTTGGGGGAAAAAAACTTTTCTTCAATAAATGAAGAAAAGAAATTAATATTGATTTTTTTTTTAAATATTTTTTGGCATCTTTTTTTTTTTGGGGGGGGGTGTTCAGCTCATTGATAATCAAACTCTATATGTTTTGGTAGGAGAGCATTCAGTTACTTAAACTTGAAAATGGCTTTAAAGTATATTTTTAATGAATTAAAAATGAATAAGAATAAGATATCTTGGTCATGGCTCCATATACTAATGTACTTTTATATTTAAATCTTGCTGCTATTTTAATATATTTTGCTTTATTTAATATCAGAAGGTGGTGGACGAGGAGGAGGTGGAGGAAGAGGACAGCCTGATGGTGAGAGAAAATCAAGAGATGATGGACGAAATAAACCCCCTGGTCCTATGCCCAAGTATGAGGAACCAAAAGCTAGGGTAAGTCAAACTTCATGATTTGAATGGCATCAATAGGAAAATGGGAACAGCAAAAAGCATCAAAATGTTTTACATAACTTTTTGTATAGTGCATGTCAGACCCCAAATGACTTCACTTACAAATCAAATTTTCATCGGCAAATCCTACTTCTGTCCAAAATTCTTAAATATATCATAATTTTGTTTTTTAAAGCAAATTGACGTTTATTTTCTGAAAAGTATCGTAGAGGATTTACATTAAAAATTATGGAAAAAATTAGGTTCAAAACAAATACATGTAGTGCAATGAAGTAATAAGTTACACATAAAAAAAGGTTTTTAATACTCTTTGAACAATAGCTGTTGATGACAAATTGAAATCTTTGTAGAGATTTGACAGACAGAGCAACATGCAATATATTCACAATGATTATAAAGTATTGTAGTCCATAGACAAATAAATGAAATACTCGAATATTTTCAAATCTTTTTATGTCAGTTTGGTTGTTTGCTGGAAGCTTGACGGGCATAGTAACAGCATGCAAAGTGCCAAAAAAGTGGATTCCAAATATAACAGTCAAATTCAAATCTTATGCACACCTTTTTAAAGAATTATGTGTGGAACAAAAATGTAATCAGTGATCAGACTTAGTCAATGTGCATTCTTATTTTTTCACACAGAAAAATACTGACTTTTTGTAAAAATGTCTTATGGATGCTAAGAATACTGAAAATGCAAAATTCAGTTGGTAGCCCTGCAAATGAAAATACTGCTTTTAAATGGAGTACTGCAATGCAGGGAAGGCTGCTAGGGTTGTATTGCAAATTTTACTTCAGTTAATACCCATGCTGATTCTGAGATTTGCGAATTGATTTATTTATATTCATTTTTATGCAGGACTGGTCAGATGCCAATAAGTTTTCATCTCTCTTAGAAGATGAACTTGGGAATGCATCAGATTAACACCTTTCTATGAGATCAAGTTATTTCAAAAATCTGTTGCGAGAGCATGGAGTATCCAAAGGTGTAGCATTTTATATTTTCACTTTGCTTTTCACTATGATATGAGTATCTATGTTTTTTCCATGCTTTCGTGAGATTTTGAGTCTCAAAATTCTTTTTTTTTTACTTCCTTTCAATTTAAAGTCTGTTTTTAAGTTTAAGTAAAATATATTCATTTACAAAGTTTGAATTCAGCTTCAAATGAAACGAATTGGCATGGATACCACAAAACACATGTGTGAAAGATTCAGACGAAAAATATGACATTTTGGGAGAAAATACAAAATTGCTGGGTTTATTTTGTCGGGATCCCCAAAACATGAAAAATCTGTTGTAGGTTTTTTTATTTTTAGCTTAAAACCATTTCCCAACCATGGTATGTGGTGAAAATGTGAGTATTCAATATTTGTATAAAGCTTCCTGATCATAAGCAATTACCAAAGTTGTAAGGAAAGTGTTTGAATTGCCTTTATTCAGACACACAAAAATATTTCCGAGAGAGATGGCGCTAAAGCAGAGAAATGGAAGAACTCAAATTTTTCACAAATTGGTCTTTGAAGAGTTAGATAAAATGGTCCTTACTATTTCAAAAGATTGGCATGAAAGAATTATATTTTTATGTAATTCACATTTTTTTTACAAAGCTTTAGACAGGCATTTAGTTGACTGTAGTAATGCTGCTGTTGAAGTTTCTTTGAAATGCTCCCTCTGTATGTCATGTTATCACTATGGCATAACCAAGTTAATTTAATTCATCTTCAAACAGACTCATTTTGAATACAATGGACCATGTTAATAAAAATCCTTGTAGTAAAAATTACGATATTGTGAATTTTATTGATTGTAATCTGTCTTATAAAGAGAATATAAATGAATGGTATCCATTTTATGGGTTTTTTTAAGGTCATGTGGTTTTTAATTTCTATTAGAAAGTAAAGTTTAGTTTTATATAAAAACATCAAATTGGATCCAGGTTAGATTTGATGAGATGTACCCATTAAAATCATAAATTTGAAATGAAAAGTTTTTCTCAATATATTAGACAGGTACGTCATCTGAAACATATGCAATGCATTTTCATTTACACTTCACGACATGATGTATGCAAGTAAGACATTAGATTCAAGGAATATATTGGACTAGATTAACCTGCCCTTCCGTAGTATCTGTTAATCTCTTCTATTAGAAATTTTAAATTTGAATTATTCAAAGGAATGCCCTCCAAAATGTTATTTGTTTTAATAGAGGCAGATATGGAGAGAACAGTTTTTAATATGTAGGAAACTTCTAAAGTTCCAGAGTTCATTGAAGATGATCTTTTATGAGGTTGTAAGTTTATGACATTTTATGCAACCTCACTCATCCTCATTTAATCTTCATTTTATTCAATATCATTTTGTAATTGATCAAATACTGTGCAAAAATTAAATGGTAAAAACAAAGTATTTTCAATGTTTGTATTGAGGGTACATGGACAAATGAAATTTTATTTGGAAATAAGAAAAATTTGTATATTTTAACACAAATATCTGAGATGATGTGACAGCACAATTTGATGCCTATAGAACATTTTAGTTGTCATATTTTCTTTAAATGCAACCAATAACAATGTATGACAATACTCGCAATAATCTTTAAAATGTGCTGTGAAATGTGAGATTCTTGATTTTTTTTTTTTTTATGATAACATATTACATTTAGCTGAAACTTGGTATACAGTGATCCAGGCCCACCTGTGATAAATCATGATTGATTTTCTCTGAGTTTTGTTTTTAAGCTCAACTCTTCTTTGTAACAGTCCCCTGGAACTTTGGCTGTGAATTGATATTTTCTATTTAAAAAAAGAAATAATTCCTAAGTAAAGATATCGTATATGCTCCCAGGCTATAAGAATCCAGTTCATCATCTGTCTGATTCCATATAAAAAAAATTATTCAAATCTTGCTTTTTGATGGTCTTAGCGTTTCTCAATAAAAATCTCAAATCAGGTAAAGAGTTAAAATTTATTACTTAATCATGATGATGTTCTATTTTCTGCATTTTTATACATTTTCTTCCTTCAAGGATGATTATGCTTTAAAATATTAGTTATCTAGTATATTTCCATTTTAGTGAGAAATATTCACGATGAAAATGAGTTTTCACAGCAATGTTTACAGTATATAGGTTATGAATACATCTGTCCTTTAGGAAAAACACTGGACCTTGCCTAGAATGATTGCGATCTCTTCAGAATTTTATTATCTAGGAATAGGAGCAAGGCATTAAATGATATGATCCACTTTGAATATTTTCTTTGTAACATGCTTTACTATGTGGTTATTTTTATCTTGTCAATATCCTCCATTTTTCTGCTGTATTTTTTTCCTTCCTCTCATATTATCTTCATACTTTTCTAAAGAGTATTATCTTTGCTTCAGAAAAGTTTGTTGGTTAAAAATTGTGAATGTGTATATTAACTTGAGATTTCGATAATTGTTGTGAATGGAAACATATCTGAATTGTTTTATTTAGAAGGCGAGTATCACATGACCACCTTTTGATTGGAGAGAGGATACTCTTATTCATCAAATGCCTGATTTTAGAATTCAAATGTGGCAAAGCCCAATACTGTATTTCTGTACTACATTTTAAAGATCTATCTTGGTTATTTTTGGAGTATTTCTCAACAGCGTTCATATATGTTTCTTGAATTATGAACTTGAACGTATGAAATTTTGAATGAATGCGAATAAAGTACAAAAAGATGAAGATTAATTTGATCGTCAACTTTTTATCATAATTTGAAAGAAGGGACATAAGTGAGTGTATGTGAATGAGTTTGAGGGTTGAGAACAAATCTCCCTGAGATTTGCATGGTGTTGAATGGGTATTTTCTTTTTTTATATCCACCAAATCACAAAAAGTAATTGATGTTTTCTGATCAGAAATTCTACCCAAATTATTGAAAAAATAGGTATTTTGCCAGTCAATGCAAATTTTAATATCCAGAAAGAAATTTATCACAAACTGTAGTATGTACTCAAAAGCAAATTGGTAGATTGTTCTTGTGGGAGTTGTGTGCGTAGTCTATTGGGGCTGACGCTTTCGCAATTGCCCGAGAGATGTTTGTGATCATTTGGTCTCAATATGCGTTGCACACAATCGCAACGGTTGTAAGCAGTCACATCACTAACTGGTTTGCCATTCCTGAATGATTTTGACTCTGCAAGGAGTAGTCTTAAAGGGGACGTTTTATTTAAAAATAATTCCTGCAACTTTGGGGAATTTGAAAAGTGGCCCATTCTTTTTCCCCAAAGTAAATGTATCAGGGTGATTCCATACGTGTCGTACGGGACATTTAGAGAACATTTGACAGTTTTTGACAAGAAAAAACAAAAAATATTCCAGTAACTATAGGTGGTCATCAACTACTACCAGAGTGTAAGAAAAACCAAGACTTAACATGACTTGAATTCACATCCTGTATAATACAGATTAAAAATAGTAATGTGTCGTACGGACGCAGAAAAAGTGGCTTTTTTAGAAACCTCAAGTTTGTACTCAAAAGTCTGTGAGTTGAGCAGATAAATTTCATAGAAACTGAACTCAAATTGACACTCAATTACCCAAGAACAAACACATTTATAAAAGAAAGCAAAATAAACATTCATGAATAAATAAAGCAAATTATAATTTTCGAGAACATTGTGGCGTACGGGACATTCAAAATGTGTCGTACGGGACATCTCTAAATTGAAGCCAAACTTTCTTACTTTATGTCACTTTGACTTCTTCAATCACATTATTTGGCTGATGATAATGATAATCCCATCAAACTAAGACATTCATTAGGTTAGAAACCGCTATTAGGTGAATATTTCTGTCAATATATCATAAACAAAATAATGTGTCGTACGGGACAATTGTGTGTCGTACAGGACACTTGTGTGTCGTACGGGACACTTGTGTGTTGTACAGGCACTGCGTGTTGTACTGGGCAGCCTGAATAAATAAACATGAACTTTTTATCAATCAGAAGGAGCATTGCCCCTAAATTCTTGCTTATTTATGAATAATCTTTTAATAAGCAGTCATTCAGGACAATACAATTAAGTAACCTCAATATATACAATTGGGAGCAATATGTTAAAATTCTTTTCATGATGGGAAATGTACAAGTGTTCACAGCATTTTTACGAGCTGAAAAACTTCAGGTTTTGTGTGAAGTTATATTTTAGGGAACTAATTGATGATTTCCAAACACTATTTAAACAATAAATGAATGAAACTTTGTGTAAATTATGGGGCTAAAATGATCATGATGTTATGATTTTTTATATAAAATGTATATCTACATGATGTATGTCACAACTGTCACTTTTTTCCCTTTTTTTGGTCACAATTTTTTTGTCTAAAGAAATGCTGTTCTACTTTTTCAAACCCATCTGCATTTCATGAAACCATATGGTTTGTCTTATTTTCAAGATTTTTTTTACAACTTGAAAAAAGTAAGGAGTTTCAATATTGTATATAAAAATAGTGATCATCAAGGGAAGTCCAAATAGAGGATCATGATGATTGATATGATTTTTTTTACATCTTATAATAATTCCACATTAGAATGCAAGAGGAAGTTATCTTCCAGGCTAGGTTGAAATAATTATAAAGGTTTTCTTTTCATGCTCAATGAAAAGAAATTAACCTGCTCTGATCAGTGAAAATCACCAGTTTAGCTGAAGGGATTCACAAAAGAATAAGCCTACATGAAATCAATTATAATGTTTAGAATCACCTATTTCATGTTCTATGGAGATAAACAAAGTACTTTTTCAGTTCACTTTATGTTAAATCAATTAAATGAATTTAAATATGCCTACTATTTATGGTTTCTGAATCCAAATCCTGCAATTAGATGCATTATTATATTGTGTGTCGTACGGGACATGTCCCGTACGACACAGCGTGTGTCGTACGGGACATTTTTTAATAGGACAATAATTGAAAAATGAAGGGCAGTAATTAGATCCTTATGGGATAAATCGATCACCCATGGGTCAAACAAAGAGAAACTCATTTTATGAAATTGCATCATCAAAAATAAAATTGTAGGAAAAACTTTTGCATTGTCATGTGTCGTACGGGACATTGCCAAAAATAGGTTCGGAAAAATCAGGGCTGCCCCTATTATGGATCATGAAAATGTTGTAGATATTATTTGGAACCATCAATGATATATTATTCTATTGACCTGCAATATTTTCAATCTTCTCTTGCTTTGCAAATAATTGTTTCAGGTGGAATTTGTACTTGACTATTAAATGAGCAAAATTATTGAAAATTTAAAATTCCATTGTTCTCCCCCCAAAAAACTATATCTGTCTTCACTTTTGGTTAAAACTCATAATTTTCATAAAATTTAGGTATCATAGTAAAATATTACACTACTTATGACTTATTGAAAGCATGTTGAAATTTATGATATTTTTGAAGTTCTAGTGTGGAATCGCCCATCAGTATTATATAATCTGGGAGGGATGGGATGTACACTCTTTGTTACCCATATAAAACTCCAGATAGAGCCAATGCGGTGCTGTATTGATAAAGCTTATGAATAAAACTCTTTCAGTATTATGGTTTGATTGTGAGCAATTGTCTTTTTACCTTGGGTGTAGTGACTATAGAGTTTATTGTAAAGATTGGGCATTGATGAACGTCTATTGTTTGTCGGTAAAGTGCGTGTAGGCTATTACCCATTTACATTCGGTTACCTTACAGTCTTCATCGGAGTAATTGCATTGTATTGTAGGAGGGGGTGTGCGCTCAACTGTATCAATTTTTAGGCGATTTCTCTGTAGAAATTGGCACAGAGAGGAGGGGTGTAAATGGGGGATAAAAGGATGATTGTATCCGTGGGCAGTCCCAGGGCTCCCCCTATCAACAAGGTTCTGATTGGTTCTTTCATCAGGTATTCCACCACAACGATAGTACTGAATTGCGATGAACTCAAGATAACAATAGGCAGATATATATTTTCCCAGGTTTCTTCGCTTCCTTGTACCTCGAAAAAGCTATTTCATTTGCTCTCACAGGCGTATTGGCACAAAAATGTAGATACGTTCATTTGATCTAATACTGAAATCAGTACTGTGATCATGATTTAGTTAGTGATATTGTGAAGAAGAAAAAAAAGAGAGAAATGATTAAAGGCAGTCTTCGATCTCCTAGAACAGGTCAACTTTAACAAGCTGAGAAAAAAAAATCAAACGAGAATAACGCTGACAATTTCATCAAAAATCGGATGAATATGCGAATGAGGAAATCATCGGCGTCGCATACCGTTTCTGAAAATAGTTTTATAACGTTTTATATACTTTGAAAGCTATTGTCTGAGCGTTTATAATAGCCTTCGTTTTTATAGTGTAAACAAAATTATTTGGAATAAAAAACAGGGTTCACTTTGATACCCCTTTTTTGAAGGGGGCAGTAATACAAGAAAGAAAAAAATAAGTACATGTCGTTCTTTACTAATGCACATACATTCCAGGTTGTCATCTTCACTATACCAGTAAATACGCGTCCAAAGTCCACCTTAATATTTCCAAGGTTCGGTGATGTAGTTGTTATCAAGTATCCTGAGAAGGGATGGCTGTGCTTTCTTGCTAAATTGGCGGGGGAGTTAACGGGAAAGAATTCGTTAGGGTGTTAATTTATGTTGATGGGCAAAATGACTACACTATGTAAAACTACGGGTTGAAATCTTAATTTTTCGGGGTGGGGGTACTAAAGGTTTCTCAGTGCCCCTCAGTGCAGTCTCAGTCAATTTCAGTTCTACCCAACTGGTTTATATTTGCAAATGAAATAAATACATAACCATATAGGCTTGTAAATAGAGCCAACTGAGAATGACCGATTCGAACTCTTTTTTTTGGTTGTCGATTATTTACAAGACCAGAAAAATGGAATGTAAACTGAAGTTACCTCTATAGTTGCCCGTTGATATCGTCGAAAAGTTATAGGCCAATAATTGGCTTCACCTCATTTAAAGATTTGTGAATTGTATCCAAATTTGGTGATATTCAGAGCTTGGTAACATTGGTAAAAATTAACCAACATGATTGTCATATCATTTACTTTGATTGGCTTTGGCCCTTTTTTTAGGGGGGGGGCGGGCAGCTGGGAGTCGTGGTCGCTGATCATCAGTTTGGCTGCAGTAGCAGTAGTAAAATTTTCACTTAATAATCACTCCAGCCCCGGAATCGAAAACCCGCACATATTATTTTGAACCCTCAATGAAATTGTTTTCATAACTATCATCGTTTAAACACACTTTTGTCCAAACAAAAAAAATCCTCCCATGACCAAGCTATGCTTTTTTTTGGGGGGGGGGGTACAGGACACAAGTATGTAGGATAAACAGACATTCCGGGTCACGTAGATCTTCGACGTCACAGTCCCATTTCGGCTGATATTTTGGCCCATAGCCAAGGCTTCATACAGGTCACTATTTCGTCGGTATGGCAACTATTATGCCTCCTCGGTGTAATTTTGTGATTCCTGAATCGCGAATTAGGAGCATTTTGTTTGAACAGGTAGCAAACAACTTAAAAGGAGTCTGTAACTTTCGAAATTAGCAAATATTCTACGCAATTCAAATATCAAGGTTAACATGGAGATGGAATTGTTCCCTTGGTTACAATCCACAAACCCCTCATCATGACTTCATGAAATTAAAAAATTCGTCGTAATGTTAATTTTGTTACGGAATGTGTAACCCAGCTATGCTTTTTTGTTTCGTTTTTTTTTTTGTTGTACCAGATGGACCAGTAGTACTCCATAATTATGTGCGTGTATAAAATATGATTTAAAAAAAATTATATACTCTAATTTTTTTTACAAGCAAAAAAAAAACAGTTGGAGGGAGGGTTACGTCAGGGCATTGATTTTAGGGGGAGTAGGGGATAATAATTATGCCTGATAATATCACACAATCTTTAGAGAGACCATGTGTTTGTCCATGAACAGCCCAACTGTAAACGAACCAAAATGCCAGCAAAAATGCGTGTATACTCACAACCAGGCTGAACCAAAACACAATTTAACTTGTTTTGATTTAGGTGTATTTTTTATTCTTTGAAATATCTTCAGACCTGGCTGGTAGTCATTACGAATTATCGTGTCTACTATTTTATCAGGATACGTTACGTGCAGACAAAGCCTCCTATATCCTATTACAGGTCGATAGGAAGCGTACATAGTGTAGTTATGTGGAATATGATTATGTCTGCTCTATGCTGCCTCGTTTGCGTCATGGGGGTGGGCGTAGGGTGAAGATCAATCGAGGGGAACTTTTGTTGTTATCGTGGACAGCGTTCCTCCAGACCTCTCATTTACCCTTGTCGTAAAGTTTTATATCCGTTTTTGATATCCCACTTGTTGTTTACCACTGGGTTAGCCCGGTGGGTTAGGGGCTGATGGCATACTGTATATATGACTCTCACTAGTGAGCCTAGTATACATACCTACAAAATTATATTCACAAGTCGAAGAGGAACATTAGCAAATAGAATACCAACTTAAAGGGGAATCCAGCCTTGGCCATAAAATGTTGTGTTGGGAAGGAGAAAAATAAATTAAACAGAATGGTGAAAGTTTGAAAGAAATTGGACAAGCAATAAGAAAGTTATAGCTGCTTTAAAATTGAGATCACTAATACTATGTAGATTTCAAATTGGCAACTGGGTAAGTAAATTATGACAAGGGGCAAGGACAACTTTCCCATAGGCCATGTACTTTATTATCAGGGATTTGTGGTTTTCTCCTAATTACCCATTCCCCTGGGGCATTAATCTAAACATAACCCATGTAGTATATTGTTTTATGTCCTCATGAAAGAAAAATATAATTTGAAATAAAACTTTTGGGAAAAATGACATTTTAGCCATAATATGTATTGGAGTACATGGAAGAGTAGTCCTTGCCTTACATCACTATGACATCCCATATGTGGCCAATTTGAAATCTCCATGGGTATAGTGATTACCAATATTTACAACTTTTAAAAATTCATATCTTTCTTTTTGTTTGTCCAATATTGTTCAAACTTTCACCTATCAACTTGTCTGATTTTTCTTTTCCTTATAAAAACAAGTTTTTATTTGGGTTGGATTCCCCTTTAAGTTTATAGGTACATATTAACGGAATATCGATAAGATAAAATATTAGCTGTAGTAATAAAGATATACAATTCAGGTGCCGCGGAAATGTGCGAAAACACACAGGACTGCAAAAACATTTTTTTAAAGAGAAATTCCAGTAGTTGCAGTAAATACTGATTTCATGAGAAAGTCTGTAAAACAAGGCTTAATTGTCAGTATATCATAGAGGATCTAGATCTGGTACAGTTACATTAACTGAACTTTGTGAAATCTTGAAATCTACGCTGAAAAATGTTCACACCGAAGATCCCCAACACAGATAAGCGCACGTGGGACAATGTATAATTATTGCTTAGGGCGTCGGGCCCGACGCCCTACCCAATTCCTGTGCTTATATGTTGATTTCTCAGCAATTACACAATTTCTTCCAGAATTCTTTGGCACACGCGTTTTATTTATACTAACAGACACTTTGGTGGTCATTTCATTGGATTCTGTACGAACTCATTTTGATATCGTTACCAAAACTAGCATTTACCTTTAATGCATGGTCAGCCCCCGCCCCCCAAGATTTAACACCATTCAGCGGCCTCGATTGGCTCATTTCTGTTGAAAGGATGGTCCGGATTGAAAATATTTATATCTATAAATAGAGTAAAATTCACAGAGCAAAATACTGAAAATGTCATCAAAATCGGATATCAAATAACAAAGTTATTGAATTTTAAAGTTTATCAATATTTTGTGAAAACAGTCATATACATATACTCATGAATATTCATTAGGTGGGCTGATGATGTCAAATCCACACTTTCCTTTTTCTTATGTTATTACATGAAATCATCAATGTTTCGTTATTTCATACATGTGTAAATGGTGTGTCTCCATTTATGATGAAATAAGTTGCGGCAATGAATAACCGCGATGCACTTAATCAGTTGTCAATCCAATTATTTTGGTTTTGGTAGAAAATGTTTGAATAAACCCAATTGCATAAAGAACAAGTGAGGATAAGGCACCATCATGAAGCCCACATATAAATATTCACAAAGACATGCCTAGAACTATTTCACCGGAAAATGCAAATCTTTAAAATTCGATAACTTCGTCATCCGATTTTGATCAAATTTCAGCATTTTGATTTGTGAATTTGACTCTATTTGTTTCATTGAGATATAAATATCTCCAGCCTGGACCATCCCTTTAAACTCACTTCATCGACACTTGCTTGAGTGCATTGTTTTCGTGCATTATCATGGAGCCCCGGGAAGGGGGGGGGCAGGGGCATTTTTCAACGCGTTAAAGGATTTTTTTTCAAGATAAGACACATTAATGGTGTAAAAATCATTAAAATGCCGAAAAATATTAACTTTTCGCGTGGAAAATTATTTGGTCTGTTTGCAAGCTAGGGCATAAAAAATAGAATACGATTTCCATACCGCCACTGCAGCTGACCTTGCTTCACTGATGAAAGACCGCAAGAGAGGGGACTGGGGAAATAAACTATTTTCATTTGTCGTTGTAGGCCTTGACTTGTAATATTAACTTCATTAAAAAAAATGATTCAAACCGAAAATTGAAGAAAAAAACCATCTTTTCTCTCCATCGTAAGTTTGGAGGCAACAGCCTTTCCTATGGTTTCCCTTTTCGTCAGTTTTGGTTTTAAAAATAGCCGCCTAATTTAGCCGGGCATGCCTATACATTTAGCACAGAACTATAGGTGGATAATTAGCGCTATACAAATACCATTTGTTATTATCATTATTATCCTCATCATTATCATTATTATCCTCCTCCTCATCATCATTATTAGTTATTATTATTGTTGTCGTTGTTGTTGTTGTTAATACTTTTGTTGTTATGAGTGATGATATGCGTATGAAACTGCTATCCATTGTCACAAAACAATTATCTATCATCAGCCGATTGCGCAAAGAAATATGACAGGTGTTCTACCCATTCCCAAACTCTTTTTTTGTGTGTGAAACGGAATGTGTTTATTTTTATCATAACAATCGACATCGTTATGGTTGATCATTGTAGCCCGTATGCACCTTATAGGCATAACCAATTCTACAAGGTTTTTAGCATGGCCATCGGCCTTTGTATGAACATCGGTTCATCCACACATGCAACCCGAATGTAAACAATCCAAAATGCAGATCAAAGAAGGGAACAAAAAACTTTTTTCCTTGAAATAACTTCAGACCTGTCCAACCTCGAAAAACGAGAATCCATAGCGTCTCCAAAATCAAGATGCTTTTTCCAAGCACTACAAGCATACAAAAGCTGTGAATAAATTGCATACACCGTGTATACAATGATGATGTCTGCTTCATTGGGCCAATCAGCTGACGTTCGCGTTTGCCATGAATGAGTGGCCTTTGCTTTGGTATCAACCTTGCGTGACGTCGTCGCTTTCTATAGGCTCAAGTAAATATGCCTATTTATGGGGTGTGAGTACTGAGAGCGAGACCTGCACAACAGACTTCTGATTGGCTACTAGAATCCGACGCGGGTGACGTCACTTAAGTACCCCTATTATTTAGCATACAATCCTGCATAGACGAGAGCAAAAATAACTCGCTGGGGGACCGTGCGCTAGCATAGTCAATCAAAATAAAGCCCGTTTCGCTTCCTACGCTTTGGCCATTTTCCAGCAACATAGCGACGGGATGCATCGAGATCGCCTGATTTCCAGATTTTTACATTATTTTACACAACTTTATTGACTGGCATAACTGATGGTCTTCCAAAATTGTCTATCCTGAGGAATCAACATCATCAGTATTAATAAAAAGAAATATATTCCAAAAGAGACACATATTTTGCAACATATATGACTACGCTTATTTATCGCGCTCTGGAGAAAACGGTCGTCTATTGATCGGGGAATTTGTGAGTTGGTTATGTCGCAATAAAATTACTCTTCTGTTGCTGAATCATACTTCCAATTTCCATTTAACTTAATCGGGAACAATCAAACAACTCGAATCAACGCCCACTGAGGAGCAATCGAGGAAATATTTGTTCTTTAGACGGTACTTTTCCTCTGCAATATCGACACAAATCCTATTAAGTGGCGAACTATTATGTATCTCGGCTTGGGGCTTCCACCTACAATGAAAAGAGAGGTATACAGTGCAGTTAATTTTGTGGCGAAACTACTACAGACCACCAACAGAAATGTCGACCCTGGTCTAGTGGACAATTTCAGCCGTGTTCTTGTGAACTGTCTCTGTGAGAGGTTCGACACTCACTGGTTTCCAGAAAAGCCCTTCAAAGGCAGTGCTTACAGGTGTGTGAGGATCACCCAACTTGGTATGGACCCTGTCCTAGTAAAAGCTGGCGAAGCAGTAGGCATGTCCACCGAAGTACTCTACAACCTCCTCCCCCATGAACTCACTGTGTGGATTGATCCTGCGGAGGTCTCCTACCGGATTGGTGAGGAAGGTTCCATCTGCGTACTGTATGATGGCAGCGACGATGAAGATTCATCGTCTTCTTCGTCTTCATCCAACATGAGTGACTTATCTTCGTCTCCTCCACAGTACTCTCAGGAACTCTTCAGCACAAGTGCAACTGATTTTGACTTCAATTTCAATAGCCCGATACCTGCCTTCCATTGACATCTCGACCTCAAGAACTTCCGAACAGACTTTCGGCGATAGCAGTTAGCAACCACCTTGAATACGATGAAGGAAATTGCAAAACTCATTTAACCTACAGCAACAGACATGCCTTCTATAATTCTAAACCATTGGCTTTAGTTGTCTTTTCTTCGGTCTTAAGTTCCTTTAAGTTTGTGTTTTGAGCCACATTCCTAGATTTATTTCATATTCCAAACAAGATCAAACATGTGTGATGAAACAAACTACTGTGCATTAGTAACATATTCTGTGTCAACTCGTTAATGAATTTAAATTTAGTGTGTGTCATGTTTTAAGTACATAATGTACTCCGTCCACTTCTGTTTACTCATGGTTTCTGTTTTGGGGGAAGGGAGAGGGAATTAAAGGAAAGTGCTGAAATAATGCTTGATCTGATTATGTGCCTTGTTAGAATTTTCACATAAGTGTAATACTGGTACTTTTTAGATTGAATGTCAGTGAATTTTCAGATTGGAAGAGATTTGGGATGTCAATGTCAACAAAACATCTTGTAAGGTCTTCTTTTGATTTTGAGTACAATTCACATGGAACTGCAGTTTTGAGCTTCTATTAAATTCAATGCCCATCAAACGAAGTCCTGTATTTTGGAAACTTCATGCCAACAACATTGATTTATACAGTCTAACTGTATTTTGAAATTGCCATTCTCATTCATGATATATACAAAAAGAAGTAAAAAAAGAAAAAAAAATGTCATTTGCCAGCTGGTCTTGCATTTGTACAGATTATCTGAAAAATATATATTGAATGTAGATGGTAATTTGTCAATATGTTGCTGAGGGACAGACAATACCGTGTCTTCATACAAGCTTATCTTGATCCAGATGGCAATTTGAACTATGTGCAAGAACTCTGAACTTTCATGTCACTACGTGCCTGTCAAGTGGTTTTATGAACAAGATCAGTATTAAAGCATAAATATGAGCAAGTTTTGGCTCTGGGTACAATTTTTGTAATAGCTTAGGTTGTCCTATAAGTGGAATGTTATTTTAATGTCTTATTTGACACTCACTGACTTCGCAATTTTTGTTTGGTATAATAATATATCCATGTACCTGTATTAGGAAAATGTGCCATTTGTCATACATTTTTAAATAGGTAATGTGCAATGCACTGGATGTCATTTTATGAATGCCCTCGTAATTGAGAATTGTATCGATCAACAATTGATCTGATCATATTTTTATCCAATTGATTGTAACTGTAAGACAATTGCCCTTCTTCGAATTTTTTTGCTTTTATTTTGCCAAAGTGGAACAATTGTACATGGTACATTGTATTGGATTGGCCATTTAAGCAGCTGGACATCAATTGTTTTTAGTTTCTTAGGTTATGACATATGTGTTCTGAAATTAGTTTGACGATTTCAGTTATCACTTATCAGTACTTCTCGACCATCAATATCTTGTTAATTTGATAATGTATTCAATGATTTTATTAACCTTCAAGGAACAGGACTACATTAGTGTACAAACAAGGAAATACAGAAAGTACAACGTTCATGTACATGTACTTAATCTGTTTTAAGGACTGATCTCCTAAATAATGCTAATTTACAATGTCTAATTTTTGTTCAAGAATATAATTAAAAATATGAAATCTGATTACAAGGTTTAATTCAGTGTTAGAAAAGCCAACCATACATGACATGTACATGCATTTGTTTGAATTTTCAATAAGGAGTTTTCTTCACTAGTAAAACCAAAGGATGTTTACTCTTCAACCATATCCTGGTTTTAATTGTTCCTGCCTGTTGGAAAATGGAATCTTTTGTGTCTCAAGTGCTCCATATTACATTTTCCATGGTGCCAAAGGAAATGTTGTGGACACAAACCCATTGGTCGACTTTTAGGGCTTATTTTAATTTAGTGGTGAAATCTAACTGTTGTCAAATTGTGAATTCTGAGCAAGTTACATTGTAGTACATGTTTATATGGTGTGAAATACACAATCTTGGTGACTATTGTATTCTACATACCCTTTGTACCCCATTATCTCTTTCTTTCTCTCTCTCTCTACACAATGGATATGTGTGTGCCCCTCACTCCTAACCCCAAACAGGTATTGCACCATACACACTAAGTATGCAGATCTAGTTATTTTGCTGCCCCCACCCCTTTCTCTTTCTGTAAAGAATAGATTTGTGTATTCTCACCCGAATTATACCCCAAACATCTTACTGTTGACACGAGTGTGGTAATTGGCTATTGCACCATATGTACTGAACAGACCTTGTTTTTCTGTGCCACCCCCCCCCCCCCCCTCTATTCAGAGCCGCATTGGATTTTAGCTTCATTATACACTTGTCTTATTTGAGCTCAATCTTCATGACTGCATTTACATCTATATTGAAATATGTTCATTTTATTTTAACATGCACAATCATTTTTTTATATCAAAACAGTAAAAGACATCTGAAAAAAAATCACGCATGTACCTTACGTTGTATTCAAGTTGCTATGGTGCTGTAAATTGAGCGAGACTGAGGCATTTTGACCTGAATTTTTTCCTTGACTATGACATGAAGCAGTAATATGTAATGTTTAACTGGACATGTACTGTATATTTTGTAGATCTTTAAGATTTTTATCCACCCTATGGTTGGAGGATCATGAAAGGTCACATGTATTGTGCAATGACGTGTTACTATTAAAGTGAGATTAATGCGTGACCTATATTTTTTACAGTTCTGTAATAAAAATAGTTGGATTTGTATATTGAAAATGACCTTGTACAGATTTGTGAAAAGATGACTTTGTTTTTTGAATGAAAAACTTCAAATAAAAAAAGACTATTTTGTTCATGCATCAGAATTTTACAGAGTTATTGTGGATTTTTAAAGTAATTCAAGTCTGTTAAAATCTGCTTTATAGAAATTTGATTTCAAATGGGTAAAGAGATTTGAATGGTGATGATCATATAGGCACATTTTTTCTTGAATATTCTTAAAGGGAGTGTGACTGTGTGAAAGACTGACATTTTTCTCCTCACATTTCCTATTAAAGGGAATCCAGCCTTGGTCATAAAATGTAGTGTTGGAAAGGAGAAAAATAGATCAAACAGAATGGTGAAAGTTTGAAAGAAATCGGACCAGCAATAAGAAAGTTATGGCTGCTTTAAAATTGAAATCCCTATGATTATGTAGATTTCAAATTGGCAACTGGGTAAGTAAATTATGACAAGAGGCAAGGACAACTTTCCCATAGGCCATGTACTTAATTATCAGGGATTTGTGGTTTTCTCCTAACGGCCCATTCCCCTGGGGCAGTAATCTAAATATAACCCTGGTAGTATATTGTTTTATGCCCTCATGAAAGAAAAATAAAATTTGAAGTAAAACATTTGAAAAAATGACATATTAGCCATTTTATGTATTGGAGTACATGGAAGAGTAGTCCTTGCCTTACATCACTGTGACATCGCATATGTGGCCAATTTGCAGTCTCCATGGATCCAGGGATTACCAATATTCACAACTTTAAAAAAATCATAACTTTCTTATTATTTGTCAGATAGTGTTCAAACTTTCACATATCAACTTGTCTGATTTTTCTTATTCCCCTAAGAACAAGTTTTTATTTGGGTTGGATTCCCCTTTAATATTCCATACGATTTGATTTGTTACATTGAATCTTGATTTCTCCCCCCCCCCCAAAAAAAAAAATCCTTCCATGTCCTATTGAAAAAGATAAGTTATGATTGTGACTGTGACAAGAGTAAGAGAAGAGAGTTTGGTCATCTGGTTTCATGTGTGATTGATTATTCAAAGTTATGTCTTATTTGTTAGTTTTATACATATCTTCCTTTATGAGTACACGGTGATTGAGCTGATATCGTATCTCATTTTCTAAGTGTATTCGCAGTGAAATGAAAATACATTTATGAAAATATAAGCTGCAGTAAAGATGATCTTCACCTTTACTTGGTAGTCAATCCAGTTTTGAGCAGAAAATTGAAAGAATTTTAATTTCTTAAAACTGATAAATTTAAAAGAATTGTTAATTCATAATCTGACCAAAATGGAGATGAAGCAACATTCCACATTCATTTTGAAGTTGTACAGTCAGAATTTCCATACTATTCAAAGCTGCTGGAACTGGTGTGGGTTCGGATTGAAAAAAAAATTGTTCTACAGAAATGATATAAAATTTTGGCCTTGCAAAATTCAGTGGACATGATGGCCAACTTGTATAGAGCCCTTAAGCCCTATATGATTGCTTTTACTGCAGACATGGGGGTCTGATAGAGTGGTGAATACTGATCTAAATTAAGGTTGATTTAATCAAGGACCAGATTTAAGGGAGGGTTCACCCTGATGTGGAGTTAATTATAATACAAGCAGAAAAAAATTATGTTAGATAATTTCAAGCTCTGATTTTATGACATTAGCAGCTCCACCATGTATCATGTGAAGAAATTCTCAGGAAATTGAAAATGATTTAATTTTCAAAAAAAAACATCGCTGGTATATCACCAGACAAATCATTTCATACCCGCTTCTGCAAGTAAAATATTTTCTGTCAGTACGAACCATTGAAAACATGAGAATTTATAGAATTCATAATACATGAGCTGCTGACCTGAGATGTCACTATTTCAAAACTAATCACAACCTTATTCCTTAATGGATTTCATCAGACCTTCTTCAATATATTTTTCTATTTACTTTAACACATTTTTTTGCAGGGTGAACATGCCCTTTTAACATGACTTTAGATTGGGCCTTAGGTTGAGATGTGTTTTTCAGTGAGGTGAGTGACTTGAAATAAGAGCTGAATTGCAAAAGCTATACTTTTGTAAAGGGAAATCTTACACAAATAAGGCTCAAAAAGTTGAAATCAGTATTACAGTTTTCTTACAACACTGCTTAATCTCATGAGCAAAGGAACAAAGTAAACTCCTAAACCAAACAAGAACAAGAAAGGCCAATTAACATATATCCTGCTATTGATTCTTACTTAGCTCTTTAGTTGCATGTAGTTGAGGTTTCTGTGTGCTTTGTATTGGGGAAGTTCTGGTGTAACAGAGTAATACCAAGTAGGATTTCCTCTGCAATTTATGCTGGTAATTGCACTGGTATATATTCAGGATATTCTTCCTGGTATGAATTGGTTTGTTTACATCAATGATGAAAGGTTAAACCTTACAGACTGTGTCCTACAGTAAAAGAAGGATACTATACCCCAGAGGTATAGCTAACCAATTATTGGGCGATAGGGTTATCAAATTACAGGTTCCTAATTTTTTTAGCAGGAATCAGTCTATATCTGCTTTCAAAACAAGAGCACAATGTGCCTGGGCCTAGGAACATCAGTGTGTTATCATGAACCTATTACTCAGACTAGAGGGTCTATACTTCTGATATCTTCATGGTGGATTTCTGGTGAATGCCAAAACTCCCTACATACAATATGCTATGATTATTTTGGGATAAAAAGTGCCAGAAATATCAATTTGTAGATACTGTTACAGATCAGACCTCTTCCGCCTATATTTCCAGTGCATGACACACCAAGAGCCTTTTCATCATATAACATGGATGTATGTCGGTCATACCGTTAGAATACTCCCCCCCCCAAAAAAAAAAAAAAATCAATAACGGAAATTGTTTTTGCAAGGCCATCATCACATCACACGTTTAACAATCCTTCCGTTGGTAGGTGTCCTAACTTTAGTGTGAAACTGCACATATTGGGCTGACAGGGAAAGGGGAAAAATCTGTTAACGCATTGGAAACAATGTATGGCCAGATATAAAATATTTTTTGTCACGTAACAAGACACAGTATTCCTAAATCCTGAAAAAGATATCCTTTTTCTTAACATTTATTCAATCTGATAATCCTTGCTATATAACAAACAAGGTAACTTTGAGGATCCCAATACCCTTGTTATCACAAGTAGATTTATGTTAGCTGATGCAATGAACTACAGATTGCAAAGAAATTCAAGAAATACCTGTTATCTATGACATGTTTAAAAACCTAGTTAGAACTCCTCGAACGGTAATACAACAAATTGTGTGAAATGATAATACAGTAATAAACAGATTGTGAAAGTTTGCAAGAAGTTGGAAAGGAAATAAAGTTATGCATGTCTGTTTGAAAATAAGATCACTACGAACATGGACCTACATGTAGTAGGACCTACATGTAGTAAATCTCAAATTGGAACCTTGGTGAGGTGGTTGTGATGGGGGGGGGGTTGTAAAGAGACTTAAGACAACTCTCCCATTAGTTGTGTTATTATTGCAGTGACATAATACATACACGTGAAGTATAGAAACCTTACATTAATGTATGTGTATAAGATTCTACAATGTGATTGGATGAAATCTATCATTGGTTATCTGTTATTGTTGTATCTCTGCATATTATTTGCTTGCATAAATGCAGTCTGTCTGTACTGTCTATAATTGCCCCCCCCCCCCTTCTACTTCACATACCTGCCATAGATACAAGTTCATATAATTTACTCCACAGACTATCAGAAATATAAGTTATTTATCCTAGATGGCCTTTTAGAATTGTGAACTGAGAACAAATCAGTATGTAAAGGCATGGTCACACCGCCCGAGCGTTGTTGGAGCGATCGTGGAACGGAGAGAAGAAAATCATCACCTTTTAGCTCCCGTTCATCATTTTCAATTTCGATTGTTTTTATTTTGTTTTTCGATTTTTGTTTTTGATTTTTTCCCCACTTTTGTGAGCGAAATTCGACCCCCTCTCCCTACCGCTCCACGACCGCTCCAACAACCGCTCCTGTGACCAGGCCTTTAGGTATCCCATGCCAGCTGTTGCAACATGGGGCATTTAATCTTTAATAGCAATCTCTATATTGACTATGCACACCTTGATCAAAGTCCATATTTGCTTGCTCAGCCATGATTGAGTACCATTAGATGTGTAAGACCTAATATATTGACCTTTCACTTGCGTACAATTTGGGGTGTGGTGTGCAATACTTTTCATCTTGTATATTGTGAAACTTTTTATTTTCATTTCAAAGAGTAATTCGATCGGAATTCATGTTCGCATCTAAAAAAAAAAAAAAAAAAATTCACAAGTAATTACATGTACATTACCACATATGTCTGGGAAAAACCCTCCATGATCTAGGAATACATACACCATTCATCAGTCTATAATGTACTTGATAAACAATTCAAAATTATAGCCAACTGGTAAAAAAAGTTATTTAGAAAGAAAATATGCAAAAGATAGTGTGTGTTTTTTTCAATACAATGGGTCAATTTCTTTTTTTTACTCTGCGCATTATGCAAATTTTGAAAGCTATTCCAAACTACTTTGGAATCTGTATGAAAACTATTGCAGAGCTAGGTAGGTCCCTGTAGATTGAAAGATACAATTAAATGAAAGGTAATAATTCTACACCATTCAATGGAAAACAATTGATTGTTTTAGAACAAAGAATGATGAAAGGTTGAAATATACCAAAGCAAAAACAAGATAGTATGGTAGTTTTTTTCTTATAATTCCAACCATGATATTTCTATCAACAGATATACATCTCAAATTTAATTGTTTTCCCATGCAGTAAAATGCATGCAAAGACTACTCTCCCATGTTAGAATAAATACAAATGTCACTTTATGTTTACCATTTGTTGGTATATTTTGTCATTTTTGCGCACAACAAATTTCAATATTTTTTTCCAGCCATCCCTTCAAACCTTCTGAGTTGGATGTCTTATTCACAATCAAAATTTAGAAAGAGGCTATATTTCTTGACATTTCAACAACAAAAAAACAGACAATACAGCATTAACTCTTTAAAAAGTTGATCTTGTTTAATATAAATATCTTTTAACATATTTCCAAATAATAAAACAAGAGACATGTTACATAGTACCACTGACTTAGCTGATCAGCGAGATAGATGGAACAATGGAATGGGGCAGGCACATGTCCCACACCCCCCCCCCCCCAAAAAAAAAGGGGGAGCATGGCAGCTTTCATGACTTAAAGGTCAAGTCGACCCCAGAGAAATTTTGATTTGAATGAAGAGAATTATCAGACTAGCATAATGCTTAAAATTTCATCAAAATCTGATGTAAAATGAGAAAGTTATGACATTTTAAAGTTTCGCTTATTTTTCACAAAACAGTTATATGCACAACTCGGCAACATGCAAATGAGAGTCGATGATATCCCTCACTATTTTTTTTTTATTGTTTGAATTATACAACATTTCAATTTGATTGAACCATATAGTATTAAACAATGCTAATTCCACATGTTCAGGGAGGAATTAATCGTTGTTTCACTTGACAATGAGAAAATTAGAATATTTCATATAATAAAATACAAAAGAAATAGTGAGTGGATGACTTCATCAGTCGCCTCATTTGCATACCAACCAGGATGTGCATAAAACTGTTTTGTGAAATCAAGCGAAACTTTGAAAGGTCATAACTTTCTTATTTTACATCGGATTTTGATGAAATTTTCAGTGTTATGCTTGTTGGATTTTTTCCCTTTTTATTTAAATCAACTTTTTGGGGTGGAAAGGTTAAGTATGTGAACAATCTTGTATAGGGATTTTGTAACAAGCAAGGTGGCAATAAATTTTCTTAATTTTCCATAACTTGGAAAAAACTGGACAAAAGAAACAGAGATCACAGGATAACAAAACATGATACATCATTATCATATCACCATTCTAGAATTTAGCACTGATGAAAAGCAAAGATACTACAAGGGGAAGATCGGACAGTACATAGACCGCGTAATGAAACGCTCGGGAAGAGTGCCCTACAGCATTGAGTAAGTAACAGCTTTTTTTTTTACTGTTGCTTATCGCGAGATGGTTGTGTACAAAACATTAAAGAGAAATGGTGAAAGGGTGAAGGAATAGACCATTTTTACATTTTAAGATTTTTCATATCTTAGAGATGAATATATTTTAGAGGTTTCTGGGTAATAAACGGTGGAATTATCTACATGTGTTGCCCTTGTGCCCTCTCCCAAATCTCTTCTCTCATTTTCCCCATATGTTTTATACACAGCAGCGGGCCGATGTGCGATGGTTTACTTACCCGGTACTCAATGCTAATGGGCGTCCTTCCCCATGCACATGTATCAAGCGTTTCAAAAAATCGCCAGTGTCTGATCTTCCCCTTGTATCTTTGAGAAAAGAAATATCATACTGAACTGAAGATTTTTTTATATTCCACTCTCATTTAACACCCCCCCCCCCCTTTAAAAAAATGAACAGAAATCCCAAAGACCCAAACCAAACAATTCAAACTGAATCTAAATTGCATGAATTCACAAATGTGGTTTTGAACACATGCTTTGATACCATTGGTTATGCAGATTACATGTATTAATTCAACTTCATTCAGGGTGTATAAATTGAGAAAGCATCTTATGATAATTGTGGTTTTTCTCGCTGGGTGCGAAATTCATGTCTCCAGGGTTACAGCATAATAATGAGCCTATCGTTTTGAATTAATAAGCTCATTGTACGTATAAACAATGTTGATGCAGTATTAAACCTTAGTAACAAGCACTAATTTTGCACTCTGTGACGAAAGCATGCATTAAATATTGGACTCTATCTCAATACACTCACCAAATTAAGCATTTATAAGTTAAGGCATGGAATCTGCATTTAAAAAAATGACTTCAGACCACAGATTAAAAAAAAAACATCATTGTAATTTTACTACTTCAAACCATAGAGCTATCTGATTGGTCCATCTGTACATTTTTGTGGATGTCTGAACGAAAAAAAAAACTATGATGAGTGTTTTGGGGCATTTTTTCATTGCTATCCTCAAATTTTGTAGTACTGAACAATTTCACATCATGTGTATGATAAAGGTGTATTGGGAGTCATACTGTTCCTTCCTTTTGCAAATTTCTCTTTAGAGATTAAAATATATTTTCACCTGACTAAACATTGAACTCAACATTCATATTCATCCATGTTCTGGGACATTACACAGCTGAGTGAGTCATATCAAAGTCAAGACTTCAATTCATAGCATATATTTGCACAGTATGGTACCTTATCATACCAAGGCAAACATTACGTGCATGTGCACACATTTCACACAGATAATGACTAATGATACATGCAACGTAAGCAGGAATCTCATGAACAAAATCCTCATTTTCAAGAAAACATGTCTGAAAAAGGGATCAGTGTGTGACCATACCTTCAGCCTGAAAACAGAACCCCCTGCACCCCCTCCACATGCATGAAAAAAAATATATATACATGTATACATAGTTCTCAACAAGTGATATAAATGAACAATCTATGTTTTGTACAAGGCACTACTGGCACATACTAGTACTTGTAAAGAGATGTATGTTCATGTCAAACATGTGACTAAACCATACAAAATCAACTGCTCAGGGCTTCTCATTATTTCACAGAGGGGTTACACCCTTCAAGATATATACAAAACGTCACTGTGACATGTATGCTAGAAATAGCAATTCGTGTAGGCAATTCTATCTGGTTTCAACACTAGATGGGGTACTTGCTGAAACTGTAAAAAGACAGGAAATTTAGACAAGAGGTGCCCATTTCATAAAATTTGTCATAATAGCATATTTGCAATACAGTTTTAAGCTCCTGAAACCATTCAATCTGACTGAAGGATGGTAGACTTGTTATAAGAATTTTGCATTTGTAACAAATCTTTATGAAACTGGACCCACTTCCTAAATGTCATCTTTCTACATGAAATAAAATGCATGGCAACAACCAATTCCCAGTATTAAAGAAAAATTCAAAACAGATACATTATTAGATGACTGCATCTCCTAAACGTTTCTAAATAGCACTTGACTTTGAACTAAGAATTTGAGTCCAAGGTAACTTATCAACATCAACCAATGAAAAGGGTATTAAATGTATTACAGGATATTCATTGGCCGATTCCCGGGGGGGGGGGCACTTCCATTCATGAGTGGATACCATGCTTGACCATGAGATCTCAAAAAGCACCCTAAACACGTATTTTCCATATTCTGAAAATGCACCCCTTAACAAGTATTGGCGTGTGAAACCCTACCCTTAACAAGTATTGGGAACAAAACGATACCCTTGGCAAGTATTCCCTGAAATGAACCCCCTAAACAAGTACAGCAATATTTTATTGTTATGTCTGTCAGTCGTCGGTTTTACCTTTACACACCATTTGGTTTAGTACAGCCCCACCTTTCACCTCGCGCAAATGGGACTCTAAACACGTAGTGTTGGGGCAAAAGGGACATCCTTTATAAAACATTTTAATTTTGTTTATCATCCCTGCAAATTTGACCCTAAACATGTAGCTTTCCTAGCGAAATAGATACCCTTTTTTCATTATTTTTGTGTTTTTGACACCCTTATCACATCTTGAAAAAGACATCCTTTTTATGTGTTTTTTGGGTCGCGCATGGTATCCACTCGTCAATGTAAGTGCCCCCCCCCCCCCCCCCCCGGCCGATTCCAATATGAAAATAAACAAGTTCTGTCAAAATGATCAAGCAATAATAAGCAGTCTAACTTAATGGAAAGTTTCAAATTTCTTGGTTATCTCAAGAGGTCTGCATCCTTTCTCACTGAGATATGATTCAGGGAACTTAAGTTATACCTCATTCACATTTCCCCTACGGCGGTCATACGGGGAGTCAAGAACTGGCATTTTTAATATAAAGATGAATAAAATTGCTGTTTTTGATTTGCCATACGGCCGCTGAAGGGGAAGTTTGACTGAGGTATTAGGCAGAGTGTTCCACGAAACAAATAGTGCCTTCCACTGCCAACTTTACTCTGAGCCAATCAGATGCAAGGATTTGGGTAACTTATAACCAATTTTCACTGCCTAGTTTTTTTGTTTCATAAAATGCTCCAAGGGCTTTTGTATATCTCATCAAATGAAAAGTGAGAGCATGAATCTCTGCTCCTCTTTTCTCTTTTGCCCAATTTCAGTGAAGTTGTGAAGAGCAAATTTACAAAGCTCATCAGATACGATTGCACAAAATCAAGAGTAAAGCTTTTTTCTCTGCTTCTGTCTGCACTTCTCCTTAAATAACGTAAGACCTGAAGAGCCAAAGTTTGTTGCAAATCATTCAAATTTTCATACAATTCCAGTATGGTTAATGATTTGTTTAGCTATAAAGCTTGTTAAAAGTATAGATGGTAAAAAGGAACTGGATGGCTGGTGTTTTATGTCCTCCAAGAGATCATTTGTATTCATTGTCTTACCAAAAGGCACAAGTCCATCAACTTCATTCTGAACCAAGGTCACAACGTAAGGCTACACTGATAGCTAACCTATTATTGTCTGTCTTTCTAGTCATCATCCATGTCTTCATCATCCTCATCGTTGTCCTCTCCATTTGCATTCTCGGCTGCTTCGTCTGGATTGATACCCTTGGCGATGAGAACCTCTCTATACTGTGTCTTCCAGATGCTGGGGTTCTCTTCACCCATGATCTGATTACATGAATAGAATAATACATCAGATACTATGGTACCATGCTACTTACAATTGTACATCTAAGAATAAGACTACAGGAATCACTTAAAGTGATTGGTTAACATTGGTTTGACTTTTAAAAAATCTGAGCTAGAAGATCACACTTGTCACCTGTGTCTGTGATATGTTACAAAAATGAAGCCCAGAAAAAATTGTGTTTGAAACTAATTATTTAGTGCTTCAAAAATTGAAATATAAAGTGACCGGAAACACCATCTTAATTTCATCCCATACACTTAAGTGTAGTATATAGGCGTCTATAAGACACCTATTTACAAAATCAGGGTTTGCCTTGTAGTTTTAGCTTTTCATTCTCAATAATGGTTGTTTTCAGGGTTTATTAGTTCTAATACATGCACTTGTACACATGTTTCATCTTGGTTTGAATTTTTTTTTAATCAGCTGCTCACAGAGTTAAACAATACCTTTAAGTGAAAAGGTGGGAGGGGTTTGGTATCCTCTTGAATGTGAAAATACAGGTCGACTAGCTTGTTAAAACTGTCAGGTTTTTTAAGCAACTTCAAAGCGCACCTCAGCCACTAGGGGTTTAGGTTTGGGGTCGACTAGTTTACCTGACATATCACTTTCCAAAACAAAAGCAGACATACAGAGAAAAAGAGAGGATAAAAGGAGGGGGGGGGGTACTGAGGTGACAAGAGGCAGCAAACTGGATGAAAATTTGAAAGCTGGCGAGGTGTAGAGAAAGTGATTGATGAATGAGATGAAAATGAAGAGTGAAAACTCATGAAAGAGAAAGGGATAGGAAGTAAGCAACAGAAGAGGAAAGTGAAAAGAAAAGCAGAAATACAGATAGGTCAAAGATAAGTCAGTGGGAGGGAGAGTGAAAGAGAGAGATAAATAGAAAGAAAGGGATATATAGGAAGAGGTAAGTAACAAGTAAGTTGAAAGTTAAATAAAATTAAGATAAAAAACAAACACAGTAGCACAGAAAAGAAAATGTTGAAAGGAGTAAGAACAAGAGGCAACAAATATGTAATTAAAAAAGACACCAAAAATGTACAGACCAAGGCAAATTTTCAGAAATTACACAGGCTGTAATCATTATATTGATGAAGACTAAAGGGAAGGGGCATATATTTGAGGTTTCTTTACCTTAAAACCCCTCAACATGTGGTTTACCTTACATCAAATGTGGTTAGAAACACTCATTCTGCTAACCACAAGTTATTCTTTACCAGAAGAGGATACATATTTAAAGGGGTACTCAAGGCTGAAAAAAAATGATTTTAACAGATAAAGAAAAATCAGAAAAAAAATCACTAAATATTCAACAAAACCAGACAAGGAATAACAAAATTATGGCCCTTTTTCTAATATTTACATCATTCCAGTGAAATAGTTCTAAGCATGTCTTAATGAATATTCAATGAGCAAACTGATGATGTCATATCCCCACTTGTTCTTTGTATTTCATTACATGAAATTAGGTTTATTCACATTTTTTACCTTCAGGAATAAAAAAAAAAAATGGAATGACAACATATTCAGTGCATTAGATGTTCATCGCTGCAACATATTTCAATACAAAGGAGACATATCATTCACACATGTATGAAAAAATGGAACAATCATGATTTCATGACATAATCAGCCCACTGAATGACAATTCATGACAACGTGCATATAACTGTTTTCACAATATATTGCTTTACTTCAAAATTCAATAACTTTGCTATTTCTTATAGGACTTTGATGAAAATGTCAGCATTTTGCTCTGTGAATTTTACTCTATTTATGCAGATATAAATATTCCCAGCCCGGAGAACCCCTTTAACAGGGAATCTTATGTAAATTTTGTCAGGAAGAGTTTTTTTATTCTCTCTCTCTCTCCCTCTTTTTTTTCAAGAACATTCAGTAAAAATAAGTACTGTGAAAATGTATATCATATGACTTGTACTTTCTGATAGAGTATATCTTTCTATAGTTTTGAAATCAAAAGGAAAAAAAAAATCAAATCAAATGACCACAAACTACAAGGTTGGGGACTGTACACAAGCATGAGTGGGCAGAAGGAAGAGAGGCTGGTCATCTTTAATCTGTTTTAAAGGTTACAATTTTCATATATGGATAATGCCCAAAACTTCCTGCTCTCTTTTACTAAAGTGTCTGTATGAAGAGAGACTAATTATTTAGATCAAAGTCCGATGAAGCCATATGAGGATGTATCAAAAGGTAATATCTAGGTCACACCAAAGTCGCCAACACCTTTCCTTTGTTCCTTGGTCAGTTTCCTCTACTTTGTATGTTATTCCATGTAGGAGATAATATATCCTACAGTTTCTATCTTTGATATAAAAATAGTTAAAGGAAAAGTTCACCCCAACAAAGAGTTCTTTTGAATAATAAGAGAAAAATCCATCAAGCATAACACTGAAAATTTCATGAAAATAGGATGTAAAATAAGAAAGTTATGACATAAAATTTTGCTTAATTTCATAAAACAGTAAAATGCACATCCTGGCATGCAAGCTAATGAGGGGATCAATGACATTACCCATTCACTATTCTTTTGTATTTTATCAGATGAAATATGAAATATTCTAATTTTCCCTCAGTATCATGTGAAAGAGAGTTACATTCCTTTCTGAACATGTGGAACTACCATTTTTAAAACATTTTATGGTCCATTCGAGTTGGTTCATAATGTCAAATTTGTAAGAATTTAAAAATTGTATATTTCAAACAATAAAAAGCAAAGGAAATAGTGAGTGAGGGAGATCACTGACTCTCTCATTTGCATGTCACTGACTTGGACATATATAACTATTTTGTGAATTATAAGCAAAATTTTAAAATGTCACAACTTTCTTATTTCATATCCGATTTTAACATTTTTCTGGGGGTGGACTTGACCTTTAAAATTCTTGTATTATTCATTGAACTACTCATGTCAACATTAGTGGGTGGTCAGGCCTAAAATAAATATATTCATCTTAAAAGGTGATATATTTCTTTAAAATACAAACCTATTTAAGATGTTTTCACAAATTCTCCCTATTCAGAATAAGTCATCATTTCATAATTTTGGTACTATATGCTGCAATGGAGATGCCACTTTGCAAAATTAGCAAGCACCAGAGACATAATTAAAATTGATTATTCCCCGACATATCACAATAGTCTTATTTTAGGATACCAATTGTTACCAATAAAACAAAAACATGCCTTGAATGTCTTCTCTCAAAGACCAATGCATTGTTAAAATGTTCAGACAAATGTGTAAATTGATCATTACTATGTTCAACTGATGGAAAGTTTTTATTGTTCAGTCACATTTTCAAAGACAATGACTAATACAGGGATATTAATACATAACATGTAGCTTACCACTTGGCCGTTTAATTCTTGGAAATTAACGCAGACCAGATGAAAATCATATCTTGCAATAGGGAATATGTGACTGAAAACCAACTGACTTTGAGGTAGGAAAACTGATATTTTAATAACTGAAACAACACAGCACACAATCATAGAAGATGACTAGCTTACCTGAGCTACAAGGTTAAGTATTTGTTCTTTATCCATCTCCTTCTCAGCTCTCACACCCCACTTGAACTCAGATTCTACAGGATCAGTATTTGGGATCTTCTGACAATCCAAGTACCTAAAAAAAACCAAATGCTTTATCAATAATTAATTGAATGACAATACTGTCTAAAATATAACACTTTTTTCAATTGTATAGTATGGTTTGGATTATGCAGTATTGTGAGTCCTAAACAAAGAACAATGGGGATGAAACAGGCTCCTTATCACTCATTTTTTATTTATCTATTTATTTATTATTTATTCGGCACTTCAAACATATTTAAGATTTACAAAGCAATATCAAACGTTACATAAAATGACATAAAAATTATACAGGTACGTGCAATATTTGATAGCAGTTTGTCCAGTGCATCAGTTGGTGGCCAGGGAAGAGGAGAGCAAACTTAATCACTGTGACCTAATGGTCCCTCCGCCCAACCAACCGATGCACTGGAAATACTGGTAAAATTTGCATGAAAATAATCGAATCAAAAAATGAATAGTGATTATCAAATTGAAAATGATTGCACTAAATGTAGATGTCCGATTTCAAGTTATATTCAAAGGGGTCCAAGAATAAGGTAATCAGTGTATAGGTAAATAAATGTAACTGAAATTTAGGAATATATCATAATAACCAAAATGAAGGTAATTATTAATGCATATACATTTGTAACATCTTTATATTGGAACTGAAAGTTGATAATTAGGGCACTAAAATACTGAAAATTAAAGGATGAATATACTGTGACAATGTAATGACCATGACTCTTCAAACAGAGTATAGATGACGATGGCAAGAAAGCATAAGAAAACATAACAGTGATTAAATAATATAATTATTATAGATACATGTATATGAAATCTTCCTTAATAAGTGCAAAATATAACTGAACTAAACATAGACTTGGATTTATTGATTTGAAAAATGTCTTCATCAGATTTACATGCAATACTAACTAAAAGAGGCATGAGAAGAGATGTGAGATTTAAGACTGTTTTCTTATTTTTTTTCTCAATAGCATAAAGGAAAAATAAAGAATATTCACACAACGAAAATATAACCCTATTGAATGTGTTATGCTCTTCTCCTCAATGCTCACGCAATGCATGACAGTCCTTTTTCTGGATCATCTATTATGCGACTCTGTTGTTCTCATCATTTGCAAACTGAAAGGTATTCCAGTCTTAACAAATAAACCAATGAAAAATTCTTCAAACTCAAAAGAGTTTTTCAAAGTGACAAAGTTATGGTAAGCTTTACAATGTTTTTGTGAAACAATTGATTATACGTCATCACATCTATGCGGTGAGTGAGCTTGTTACAAAATAAATTTCATAGTTTTTTTCTTAAATGTGCCCAAAAATATTTGGTGTAGCAAAAATGATCCACACTAACACTGAGTCAATCAATCCTGTTTCCATGTTGACCAGAAGACCATTTGAAAAAAAATGGTTTCTAATGATGAAATAACAAAGAGGGGGGTGGGGGCTGACAAACTCAGCTTTAATAATTTCCTATTTCTGACATGCTTGTGCAACCATATCACAGAAATAATGTCATTGTTTTGAGTGTCATGAGTCATTGTTATTTTTCTCTTTGATTCTGATAAAATTGAAGTGTTTTGCTTTGCAAAGATTCCCCACTTTCCCCAATATCCTTTTGTATTCCCCTTTGCAAAACATATGAGATGTAAAGATGTGTAACATTAAAACAATAAAGATTCCCTTCCGGTTTCACTTTCACAAGAGATATACAGTTCCTTGTGTTCATGACAGTTGAAGAACACTGGAATTGCCCCATTGTTAAATGATATGATTATGCTACAATGTTGACCATAGCAAATAGTCAGATCATGTTTACAGATAGCATGATGAAACCAAAACCAATTAAATTCAAATGCAAAGAGATGAAGAATGATGATAATGAATAAACTGAAGTGCCCTGTAAGGATGATAGGTTTTACTTGATAAGTTTTGAAAAGGTTAAAACAAATAGAGGGCTCTAATAAACCACATGACAATGGGGAATAGGTGATCTCATTTTCCCATGAAAAGCTTAATTCGTCATTGCAATTAATATTTCAATCGACCCCTTTATTCCCCAGTGGCAAAATCACAAATCAATTCACAGATTTCAATTGTGTTCTTTAAGATCATGAATATCATACAATGAGACATAAATGCTTGAACTTGAAAGTGAACACTGCAGATAATGTGCATTTAACTTGGAGCAACAACTGTTGATGCTATTAATAATTTTTGTCACAAATTCTTATTCATATAAAATCAAAAGAACAAATTTCTTTATGTGGCAAATTAGTAACTGATAATTGATGTGCAAACAAGAGATGACATGAGGAATAATAGATTAATCTTGTGTTTGTGAATGGGCATCATGTTAAATCATTAGAATTCCCCTAGGATTAAGATGATACATCTGAGCAATAAACTATCTTTATTCTATATTCTTGCACTTATTTGCACAGAAGACAATATGTCAGTGTTACTTTCCTTTATCAGGAGAAAATGTACTACATATATAATAATAATAATAATCCGCATTTATATGGCGCTTAACACATCGGAACGACATCTCTAAGCGCTTTAAAGATATATTATTACCCCGGTCATCGGATCCTTCCATGCCCGCATACAATGTATGCACCTTCTCCACTCCCTGGGGAGCATTCCAACAAGAGTTCCAAGACTCAATTGCTAGGCATACTTCATAGGCTTTCGCATCCTACCGGGTACCCATTTAACGCCTGAGTGGAGAGTAGCAAATTGTGGATTGACGCCTTGCCAAAGGACGAACTGAAAACACATAGGTAATGCTACTGTGATAACCATAGACTTTCAAAACCATTTTCCTTACTCTAGAAAAGACGGCACATGACAAGGTTTAATTTTTAAAATATCATAAACTACTAGAAAACAAACTATTAAGAGCAGCAAGACACTGCACTATGCAATAACATGTTTTGTGGTTGATTTGGAGAGCCTCTTTCATGGGTTAATTAATCTGCATGTGACAGGAGACGAGATGAAAGTAATTACAGAAAGGAAATGGTCATGGGCTTTTCTCCCCTTCACATTTCATCTCTGATTCTTTGCCATCATGACAGGGTGACTTTCCCCCTTCCTGCTTTGATGTAAATGATCAAATTATTTTCAACAGGACACTGATACTGCGTTAATTGACATCTTATAAATCATACCCTCTTGATGAATCTAATGGAGCTGCTTTTTTTCTTGTTCGTTACGATCTGACATCTAGTTACTTTTTAATAAAATAAAAATTATAGAGAAAAACACTTTTTGATGAAAGTTCAGAATGAAGAAATTAATTTTCAAAGTTTTGATTTGGAATGTCACATGCATTCAGCTGCTCATTACATGCATGTCATGTAATATTATATAGATTTTATAAATCCTACATTCAGGTAATAAAGCCACCTCCATATAGGATTTACCTGGACATGGACACTGCTTCTCAGAATTTATGATTTCCATTGATATTTCCTGCAGAAAGGGCTGTAAGGTATCTTCTTAATATTATGATTCACAGAAAGCATCATTACTTTAATACTGACTGCTTCCAATGAATGCTCAACTGTAACCTAGCTAGTAGGCTCAAGCCTCGGGGGGGGGGGGGGGGGGGTGGTGCACTCAAATCATATTTTGATAGGGGTGTGCCTCACCAAACCCCGAAATGGGGGGTCTACGGGACTGACTACAAGGGTAAAATACGGGGTCTTGGGAACTAAATATATACCAGGCAGTGTGAAAAACGGTCTACAAAACAGGATTGTGGTACTGTAAGTACAGTGCACGCTATCGCTTAGTCTAGTTCTAGACGATTTCAACTGAATTCTATTCTCCGACATATCGTACTCTCCTATCCATACACCCAAGCTGAGTTCGAACCTGTCCGCCCAACAGACAGGACAGGTTCTCAGATTTGCACTCTGGCACTGCAATCCTGAAAGCAAAACGATTTATTCATCCTCAATCATTGTTAGGATACATATTTGTGCTAATATTTGTTTCAAGACCAACTTGTTGATTGAATTCTAATTAGAGTCTGATTTGGCAGACAAGCTCTAACCATACGGTCTTCTGTATTCACCTACGAACTATCATTTTAAAGCCTCGGTAAAGAGTCAATAATTTGAATCATACTTGAACTGTAATAATTACTGAAAATTATTACTACTTTGTAACTTTTCAAAAAGCACTTTGAATATAAAAAGTAATTATCATTATTTAATTGGCAGTTCTGCTGAGAGGCTGGTGCGTAATCTTAAACATGCAATTCCCATAAAATAAGTTTTGCACCTACTCTGGCAAAAACAAAACATGTATTGTTTGTTGGCAACCATTTACATAGGACAAGATAATGAACTAGAACATGCTAAATCTTCAATATCATTGATATATGGTTTAATTTCAAATTTCAATATTGTGACAAAGCTGGTATAACAAGACTGACAATTGTTTGTCATACTTGAGATACAATTTATTAGCATGAATTGTGCTTCTGGTACCTGTTTCCTCAGTTGGGACAACATAACCGGAATCTGATCACATCCGATGAATTCCTGTGTTCTGACTTGGGAGTCTCAGGTCTGATTCTTAAGATGAGACTAGTTTCAATTTCATAAGGATTCCCTAATGACAGAAGTCTTACAAAACAAGTTTGTTTCAATGCTCATAAGCTAAAAAAGGAGATAATACTTCTGTTTTGAGGAAGAAAACTTCCAACAGCAAAAAAGAGAAATGATCACGTTTGAAAGATCATCATTTAAATCTCTCAAGGAAAAAGAATATGGTGAAAACAATTATGAATTTTCAATTTCTTTTCATGAATATTCATGTAGAATGTTCATTGCAAAACTGATCCACTATACAATAATTGCTTTTCAGGAGACCTGACGACTGAAATGTACAAAACAAAAAAGGATCAAATGTTGGATCTGAATATTAGCATATAGTCCCATACATACACCTCTGGTACAGTGTACATGTATGTGAGTCACAGTAATGGAAATGATCTTGTATCACTTTGGTGATTCAAAAAATCTCTACACTGATTCTTACAGTACTGTGCAACAACATTTCTCAATAAGTTTGAAAATAAATCTCTGAACTCCATTTCATCACCCAAAAATCATCTGTATCTCTAAAAAGTTTTACATTGAAAATTTCTAATTTGATTTCATAAGTAAATTTAAGCCAGTGCTGATTTGTCCTCTTTTCAAAGAATTGATTTGAACAACTCCAGCATATACATAAAGCATGAAGCATGATGAGTACATATATCACTCATTCTAATCCATATCTGCTGGAAGCACTGCTTTTCTTCTCTCAAATTTTCTTCGTAATATTTACTCTTCTCTTCCCAGACCTTTTTAACCTTTGCAACTGTAAGAGAAAATATAAAGAAGAAAAAAAAGAAAGCCTCTTCCTTTCAATCCCTTGTTTTCATTTAATGAACCCCTCAGTATTATTTTTTTGACCTCCGATCTCTTCCTCTCACCTATTCTTTCACCACTTACCCCACTGGCCAGGAAACCTTTTCATCCAAAGATAACTGCTTGGGAAATTGCAATTAATTAGCAAGGCAGGGTTACATTTAGAGTATGAAGAGGGTTTTCTAATTAGTTGTTATGAACCATAAAAAGAAAAGACATTTTCAAAAATCATGAGAAATACCCTATTCATACTTGAAACTTGCTCTGAGTATGATCCAGTTCTGATATGAAAGTTCTGCCCTAAGCCCCAGGGGGAGGGGGGAATGCACTCAGTATACACTGTAGTAGGGGACACGCGGAGGGGACCCCCATCTTTACACTCAAATTTCCGTTCCAAGGCATAGCATTTTTGTCTTATTGAGAAAAAGAACAAAGAAAGCCGCTCCAAAGCTTAGCATTTTCTTCTTATCGAGAAAGAAGAAGAAAGAAATTTGCTCCAAAGCTTCGCATATTTTTCTTACGCCGTTCCGGTCGCAATGATCTCCTATACAATGAGCTGCAATTTTGTTGAAGAGCGGCCTCAGTGCGCTGTCCGACCATTGCCTCTGCCCGAGCGCACCCGGCAGCCGTGCCGCCGGGCTAGATGCATCATGCACGCATGCCCGTTCCATAGTGATGCATACGCACTCACAAGCTGGCGATCCGTTTTCACAAGCATTTGTAGTTCCAAAGCCTGTTCCAAGGACCCTCCTTTTTACAATAAGCCCGCTCCAAGGCCCCCGTTTTTTGTCTCGCCCGCGGCACACCCCTACTACTTTTTTGGTCAAGTGCCCCCCCCCCCCGGGCCCTAAGCCAATCAGTTGCAGGTATTTCAGTCGATATAAACAATTGAAACTCAAGATAAAAACAAATATGGCTGAATATCAGGCTAGAATCTCCAGATTGAGCAAACTCAGACTGACTGAAAACTGTTTACTGTATTATGAAGTCACAAAACAGGAATTAGCAAGGTTATAATCACAGGGGAAACAGATGTGCACACCATCATTAGATCACCTACACCCTTTCCACTCGGTGCAATTTCCACAACAGAAAACTAGGGGACTTGTGATTGCTAATGCATTGAAATGTATGTTGGGCCTCATCTTACAAAAACTTGTGATCGATCAAATGAAATGCAACTATGGCCAGTGACATCATCAAATATTCATAAATACTTTGAAATTGTTATAATTTGTGCATGCATCATTGTTTTGATCTATCATAACTTTCCTTTTTGGGGGTTTACATGGGAACATGAATTATTTTCTAAACGAATACATATATTCATATCTCATATAAATATACATGTATGTATCTCATGTATGAGATTGATTAGATCAATGACTTATATCCAAATATAAAAATAATTGAACAAAGAAATTTAAATTATTAATTTATATGATAGCTCTAGGTGGGGATACTAAAGTTCTACACAATATAACAGAAATCAAGATCTCTGAAATAATCAGAAATCAACTCGCTATCCCCCATACAAGACTAGCACATCAATGATGTGGAGCTCATCCGCCATCTCGCAACATATTGAACAAATTTTTCATTTCAGGCCAGTTGACACTGTGGTAAATTATATTGGTGACATAAATTGAGGAAACAGAATTGAAATTGGTGAACCTCATGAGGCTCTCAGATGAAACAAAAAAATCTAAATCAGCCAACAAATAAATAAGAAGTATTTTTTGTGAGTTTTGAAAAATATGCATAAATTAGCATATGTAATGAGTTTCAAAATTCTGTGTAGAACTTTAGTATCCCCACCTAGAGCTATCATATAAAGCAAACAAAATTTAAATTGATCAACAATTAAAGAGGCATTTTCTGTAATTCTGTGCAGAAGTTTGGTGAACCTCATGAAGCTCTACCAGAAGGAAGCAAAAAAAATCAAAATCGGACACCAAATAAAGCATTTTTTGTGAATTTTGAAAAATGCGCATAAATTAGCATATTTAATTAATTTTAAAATGCAGTGTAGATGTTCTTAATCCCCCACCTAGTGCTATCATATAAAGCAAACAGAATTGAAATCAGACTTAAAATGACAAAGAAGAAGCATTTTGAAATTTCGTCCACAAATAAAGAAAAAGAGGCATTTTCTCATTTCATGAGCTTCATTAGAGGTTGACAATTATACAATACCCTGTTTATAAAATGATATGAAAAGAATATGAACGCACACAAATAACATTCCTCATTCCAAGAAAAGTTTCCCTTTAGGGACGGTAATGAGGCCGCTCATTACTTGTACATCCACAAGCCGGGTGTCTTTCATTGCCATTGGTGGGATAATGCGTTCAATCCTGGGCATGACCAAATGCAAATTTAATTTAATCACCCCATCGAGAACATGCAGTGTGCAAAGGGGTAAAAACATGAAATCAATGACAAACACTGACAAAACAACACCTGCTAAACTATCAATCCATCATTGACGCAAGACTAACATACATCACAACATGCGCACAACACTTGACATAATAAATATAGACTTACAGTTGTTTGGTGAAGTCCTGTGTGACCAGTTTCCGCAAGTCTCCATAGACCGGATGCTTCCTACGTACAATAACAAGTTCAAATAAATATTGTTTCCCTTCCTAAATTTAACTTACTGAACATCAAACGGGTATAATGAGAATAGGGAAGAATCCCGGGAATAATGATATTTACAATCACTTCATACAGGTAAGAAGCCATAAGCCTGTACCCTGAAAGACAAAATAGCATGTAATGGGTATACCTTTGTGCATAAATACAGTATAAACACAACATTCATAAGGACCAGGTCAACGAAAAAGGAAAGCAGAAGAAAAGGGGGGAAAGAAGGAGAAGGCGACAAGGATTGCAATAATATCAATCGGCAGGATAATAGCAAAAGTTTATACGATATTCAAATGATATTAAAAACATCAAATTAGAATTGAAAAAGAAAAATTATCGTTGCAATTATTTTCTCCTTTTTTTAAATTTATGCATCTCATGTTACTGCAAACCGTTTGGTTAATGTCCTAAGCGACATATTTCATTGAAAAGAAAGAAAATAAAGCACTTTCTTCAGGATTCAAATAGTTTTATTTCTAAATTAATGCCAGCAATCATTTGTTTTCCACTGATATTCAAAATTGCCATCCTGATTAGAGCCTCTCAAATTTCCTTTCCCTTATTTTGTCAGATTTTGGTCATAATCAGGACAAAAATAGACTTTAAATTAGTAATTAGCACATCCTCAAAAGCTAAACCAAATCAAACTGTGGGTAGTTATATGGTGGAAAATATAATTTAAAGGCTACTTCTCACATGATCAATTTTGCCCATATACACAGACTGGCCTTATTTGTTCAATTTATGGGTAATCTCTCATTTCCTTCCAACATAAAGTTGATTTGAATAAAATGAGAAAAATCCAACAAGAATAACACTGAAAATATCATCAAAATCGGATGTAAAATAAGAAAGTTATGACATTTTAAAGTTTCGCTTAACAACAGTTAACAGTTATATGCACATCCAGGCTGGTATGCAAATGAGGAAACTATGACTTCATCCACTCACTATTTCTTTTGTATTTTATTATATAAAATATGAAATATTCTAATTTTCTCTTCATTGTCAAGAGATACGATTAATTCCTCACTGAACATGTGGTATTAGCATTGTTTAACCCTTTGCGTGCTGATGTTGCAAGTTTGCACATTCATAAAATTAAATTCAACAATCTTTATGATTAGTTTTCTCCCCTACCTTCAAAATAGATAAGCTAATAAAAGGCAATAGTGCTTGGATAACATCTATATAATAACAATAAGTATCAATGGTGCAATATGGATATCTTGAATTAAAGAAAATAACATGGAAACAATTGTCATTATTATCCCTCCGAAATTAACTCAGCGTGCAAAGAGTTAATACTATATGGTTCAGTCAAGTTGGTCCCTATATAGTCAAATCTATAAAAAATGAAATATTGTATAATTCAAACAATAAAAAGCAAAAGAAAAAGTGATGGACATCATCGGCTGACTCATCTAGTTATGCATAGCACTGTTTTGTGAAAAATAAGCGAAACTTTAAAATGTCATAACTTTCTTATTTTACATCCAATTTTGATGAAATTTTCAGCACTATGCTAGTTTGATTTTTCTCTATCTATTCAAGTCAGCTTTTTCCTGGGGTGGACTTGACCTTTAATAAAGCTGCAGCATTTATAGATGAGGAATATTTCCCCTTAACTGGCATAATATATCAGCAAGCAGTGTATTTTAACATAAAAAAAAAATCTACAAACTTGTAAATCTATATGTGGAACCATAAACAATGGAGGATCCAATCCATACTACAATGTGCATAAATTGATAGACACTATCAATGGTAACACCATCAGTAGAATCACCCAATTATAGCCCCAAATTGGTAAAATGTCACAACCTAGCCAGTATTATATCTGGTCCACACAATGCCACATGAAAATGCCACTATAAAGGCATTGGTTGGGTAAACTTTTAAAAATTACAAGAATTATAAGATGCAATGGATATCATTTGCAAGTCTGCTCTGAATTCTCCTTGAAACCAAAACAGTGAGTTAACTTCAAAGATAATTATTTATTAAAAAAAAAACACTTGTGATACGCTACACTGAATTTGCTGGTGGTAGGACCGAAAAAAAAGGGGGTTGCCAAAAATGCATTGCGTGCAGGGTAATCCAGGCTATTGGCTATATGCAAATAAGTCATGAGATTGATCCAACAGGGCACAGACCCAAACTCACGTTATTCAAAAAAAATTCAAAGCATCTTTAAATTTCTTACCACAATCGTCAGTTCAATCAAATGAAAAATGTGCTTATCAAAAACTTGTTAATACATGAGAAAACAAAACTTTGCTAATCAGTACTTACTCTTCTGGATTGAGCTCAAGCTTTTGGAGTAGAAGCCACATTTGAACTGAAACATGAAAACAAAATATAAATGAAACAATAACAAAAGTAGAGCACATGTACATGTACCATAGGACTACATGTACACTCAGCAAAAAAAAATCTTGGAGACCTATAAAAGTTAAAATATTCCATATAGATATTTGATTAATTAAAGGTAAATTATTGTATGTCATCATGACCAGACAATATTCCTCTTCCAGTATGACATGACATTTTCATGTAAACAGTCATGCATGGGTGGTTATATGCTCTAAACAATAGCAATGTCAGTAAAAGAAAATTGCAAGAATGGATCAGTCAGTGCATGTCTGGTTACAGGCATTAAACAATAGCAATGTCAGTAAAAGGAAATTTGCAAGAAAATGATCAGCCATTCTTTCAGTTGTATATGGCATAAATATCCATTAAGCGATAAAAGCAAACTTAAAGTCGAATACCACTCTAAAAGAAAAGAGAAAGTAATCCAACTTGGACGGATCACTATTCCACTGGAATTTTAAGTCAAAGTTAGTCAATGAATTTCAGATCCGATAGTTGGTGCAGTGACAAATCGCCTTCTCAACGCAAGCATCCTTAACCTCCTATCTTCTGCAGGGGTGGTGGCCCTAGGTCGACCACTCCTAGGGCGGTCTCTGACTTCATCAGTAGCCAAACACCGCTGGTTCAAATTTGAAATTGTTGTTGGTGAAACTTGGAACTATCGAGCCACTAGTCTACATGACTGCCCAGAATGCGTTCCTATTGCCCTTGCACGCCCTTGATTGGAAAGCATCTTGAAAGTGAGTGTCCAAATGATCCATCTCATTATGCATCTCATGATGCATCCCTAAGCATTTAATTCGAATGATAACCACCTATTGAAATTGTTGAATGTATGCCTACAAGATGACCATGATCATTATCATTTGAGTGGTCCATTTCTTGCAATTTTTTTATACTGACATTGCTATTGTTTAAAGCATTTAACCACCCATGCATGACTGTTTACATGAAAATGTCATGTCATACTGGGAGAGGAATATTGTCTGGTCATATTGACGTACAATAATTAGCCTTTAATCAATTATCTATATGGAATATTTCAACTTTTATAAGTGTCCAAGAACTTTTTTTGCTGAGTGTATAAAACAAGAAATGGGTGTTTTCTTAATACTCATTGATCACTGTCTATGTAAATGGGCAGATTGGTATACATGTAGTCGCAGTTCAATCCTAATTATCTCTTACACAATACATAGAAACTACCTATTATCTGTATTCATAATTCCAAGTCTCAATACTGTATTGAGGAAAGATTCTTTTAGGAAGCCTCAAAAAAAAGGAATTGTCAACATTACAAAAAAGTCATATTTTCATATAATTCTTTCTTACTCAAACTAAAAATCCAACTCTTAGTACATTCAATGAAATTTGAAACAGCAATAATGAAATATAATTATTTTGATGATTTAACATAAATTAATAGCAATCATAAAATATCATTATCTATATCACTGAAATCTTGTCTCATTGTGTTGATCACTAAATGCACAGAATAAAGAATCCTTTCAGCCTACCATCAGACATTTGTCCTTCATTCATGAAGATTAAGGCAAGGATGATGTAGAGCAGTCCAAACTTCACTTCATCATTATTCCTGGAGAAACATGTTCAAATTCAGAAATTACTTGTTTTTTCATTTTTTCATTTACTACCAAAATAGAAGCAGAGTATAATCATAATTGCATAGGACGAAAAACTGCATCTACTATTGCTCACATCGCTTTACATAGAGTAACAAGGTGAGCACATGTCAGCATTTCAGTTTTTTTTTAATACATTTCTGAGAGCTTGATGAAATGCCTCCACAGCCAAAATTTGGTGGGAATTGGTCGATGGGGCCCCCCGAGAAATGACCTCATCATTAGTCCCATTGAAGACAATGTTTTATTCGCCTGGTCTGTAACATTAAGAACCAGGCCAATAATACATACTCCAATGAAACTATTATTTACATATATCAATGAGGATCTTGGGCTCCCATCAAATTTGAGTTGTGGAGGTATTTCATATTTTCGTCAAGCTCTACAAGAATACGATATCAAACTAGCACATCAATGATGTGGAGCTCATCCGGCATCTCGCAACAAAATTTAACACAATTTTAATTTCAGCCCAGTTGACACTGTAGTGAATTATATTGGTGACATAAATTGAGGATATAGAATTGAAATTGATGAAGAAATGACATAGAAGCATTTTTTGTGATCTATGAATAAATTTCATATGAATTAAGTATTAATAATTATCTAGTCAAAGTTTCTTAACTCTGTGTAGAACCTTGGTGAACCTAATGTAGCTCTCAGATGGAACAAAAATAACCAAAGTCAATCAACAAATAAATAATTAATTTTTGTGAGTTTTGAAAATATATGAATAAATTAGCATATTTAATGAGTTTCAAAATTCTATGTTGAAATTTTGTATCACCACTTCGAGCTATGATATAAAGCAAACAAAATTGAAATTGATCAACAAATGAAGAAGAAAAAACATTTTTTTGTAATTCTGTGAAGAAGTTTGGTGAACCTCAAAGTTCTATAAGATGGAAGAAGAAAAAAAGTAAAAATCGGTCAACAATTAAAGAAGAAAAAGCTTTTTATGTGCATTTTTTTAAATATGAATGAATTAATTTCCCATAAATTAGCATGAAAGTTGTTCTATTCAAACTTTCAAAATTCTGTGAAGAAGATTGGTGAACCACATGAAGCTCTACCAGATGGAAGAAAAAAAATCAAAATCAGTCCACAAATAGAGAAAAAGAAGCATTTTATGTGAATTTTTCAAAATTTGCATACCGGTACATTTCGCATAAATTAGCATAAAAACTGTTCTGGTCAAAATTTCAAAATTCCGTGTAGAAGTTTGGTAAACCTCATGAAGCTCTACCAGATGGAAGCAAAAAATTCAAAATCGGTCAAAAAATAAAGAAGAAGCATTTTTTGTGAATTTTGAAAAATGTGCATAAATTAGCATATTTAATTAATTTTAAAATTCTGTGTAGAAGTTTTGAATCTCCCACCTAGTGCTATCACATAAAGCAAACATAATTGAAATCGGACTTAAAATGGCGAAGTAGTAGCATTTTGAAATTGTGGACGGACGACGGACGACAGACGACGGACACCATACCACCGCATAAGCTCATCTTGCCCTTCGGGCCGGATGAGCTAAAAATCTGAAATGCGAAGTTGGAAAATTGATGTCACTCTTCTGTAAACTATTATCTTGGTGGGGTGTCATGGTGTTGTAGACTCTCATCTTTCAATCTGATGAACATGGCTTCGATTCCTAACCGTGGTGTGTTTTCCTTCACCAAAAAATTTACCCACATTGTGCTGCACTCAACCCAGGTGAGGAAAATGAGTACTGCAGGAAGTAATTCCTCAAAAAGTAGTGAGCACCAATAACACTTTCATGAACTGATTAAATAACAAAATAAAATAATAAAGCTTTTATAATTAAATTAGTTTTAACAGTAACTCCTTGATTATCTCATAGTCTCATACCTCACAAGATCTTGTGTGAGATCACTGCTCAGTGAATTGAGTAAGAAATAACACTTTGTCTTTGTCTTTCCACCTTGTTCTGCCTCCACTAGTTCATATCCAAATATCTGCAAAGACAATAATGATCATCAAAGCTACAAATACTACTGTACACTCTTGTTTGATCAGTAAACAGGCCAAATCATGATTTTGGGAACCACTCGTCGATTTGTATACGCACACTTGTGTACAAAGTGAATGGAGGTGGAAATGGGGAATCGTAGGTGTGACTGAATAAAGCGCTGCGGTATGAAGCGAACGATGGTTCCCAATATCACGATAATGCCAGTAAATACTTATAATAGTCAGACTCCACAGGCACTAACTTTATTTTGTGTATAACTCTGTCTAATTTTCAATTTGACTAACAAGATAACCAGTTTGTCTAATATCCAGTTTAGCTATATTCAAAAGTCTAAAGTACTTTCATTTTGGCAATGAAGGAACTGACATAATTAGACCAAATGATATTTAGCCCAAGTGGTTATTACACCTCTTGGCAATTCTGAAGACAAAGTGTAAGTTAGACAAAATTAAATATAGACCGAGATGAAATATAGCCCAATTGAAAATAGCTCATCTAGAGGTTGAGACCCAGTGGATTTAGACCAAGTCTGCATACGCCCTAAGAACTTGGTGAATAGGCTAACAAAGAAGTAAACAAATATATAACGCTCCTTGAACCTCCCACAACTGATCTGGTAGACAAAAGGAACATCCCTTGTTTTGTTACCAGAACAGGTGATCAGGTAGCACCTGTCCTACTTATTTTACATGAAAGTATTAAAGGGATGGTATTTAGTCTAATGGGACAAGTTTGAAGGCTACAAAAGGCCATATAGTTGTCAAATTTTGTTAACATTGCGTTCATATCAAAAGTGAGGTACACTAATGTGAAATTCGAATAGGTCTAAAAGAGATACTAGAAAGGGCTGTAAATGTAGTAAATAGAAATTTTCAAAGGAGTGACTGAAATGATAATAAAAAACATGCAGAATTCTGATATTGTATGCTATTCAGCTTTCCTAAGTAAGATCACTTTCCATAAGAAAATCCCTGAATGGAGGAGCATTGCCTGGGAAATAATTGATACTCTTATTTTAAGTTGTTGGGGCTTTTTCAATTTACAAGGCTTCCTAATAAAAAAAAAGTCAAGTCTTTCATGCAGGGACCCTAACATTAATCATAAACAACAAAGAATGTGGGAAAAGGCTGTGAAATACTGATAACACAGTCTTAATAGCTGGAACCAAATGCATTATGCATCTACATGTAGCTTTTGGTAAGGTGCCTACTACTGGATACCAATGACAATATGGCAATGCCAGAGTCCAACGGTAAAGACTGTCTACTTTAAATTTCCCAAAAGTCATTACCTCGTTTTATCTACATTATTATCCAGAATTTCATCTTCGCAGAACACATTAATAAATTCACAGTATTATGAGTGGAATGTAAACAATTTCACTTTTCCTCTTATCATCACCTCCCCTTTAACCCTATCTAGGCGGGGGGGGGGCCTCGGAGGCCCCCCCTCAACAAATCGCGCGATATTTTCGCTGTGCGAAATTTTTTGACCGCGCCGCTCGCTGACTTTTTACTTTCAAGTCTTGCGCAACTTTTGAGACCAATTTTGCGTCACCCGGGTACGTGGTTCTGAAATTACACAACATTATGTAAGTGCATGTCAGACCAAAAATTGCTCGAAAACATGATTTTGTGTACAAAGTCAATGCAAATTATGTTTTCAACCAAAATTCATAAATGTATGATTATTTTTAGTTTTTCTAGTCTAAATGTATTCATTTTATGCTTTTTATGATCACAGAAGAGTCCCCAACAAATTTCATTGAAAAAACAATGAAAAACAAAAGGTCCAAAAAACACAGAAATACATAAGAAATTGCAAAAAACAATATAATACATAAGAAAATGATTTGATATCACAATTTTTTTCATGTACACTTGCTAAGGACACCACAAAGAGTTTCTATACCAAAAATTAGTACATTTGGAGCTTTATTTAGGGAGTTAGAGGGAAAAGTATGATTTCGCATACTAATTATGCATAAATTAGCATAATCACTTAATAGCGATTCGCATGAAATAAATTACTATACAATCTTGTAGATTATGTCCCAGGCAACCTGCGTGCCAATTTTTGGCGCGATCCCGCGGTCAACGGCCAAGATCTTAGGGGGGGGCCTGGGAGGCCCCCCCCCCCGGCCATAGGAACTCCCAAAATACCCCGGCCTAGATAGGTTTAATATGAACATATATACTTAGGACTCCAGTCCAAAAGCAGGATAGAAAAACTATTGGTTTTAAGAATACACTGGAAATACTAAACAATCTAAGTTAAAAGTACACCCAATTTTCATTTACATTTGTCTTTTTTTCAACCTCACTTTTGGAATTACCTCAGAGGTGAATGTGGATGTGACCATGAATGGGGAGCTTATCAAGTTAATGAGGAATATAAAACTTGATGTTCATAAGCTTTCTATGACCAGAGCAAAGAAATATTGAGTTCTTGTTTGTTATAAGGGCTAGTGAAAGAAAGTGTATTTTAATCTGGTGACTAATCTGCAACAAAGAGAACCCTAATCCACTCACAATACTAACCACAAGAACAAACTCTTCTAACCACTATTAAATCTTCTTCCTCCTTTTAGATTCAAGTCACAAGACATGGGGAGGGAGAACAAAAGGGGGGTAACAAAACTTGATCCTAAGATAGATCTAAGAGGGAAGACGACCCAAGCAGATCACAAATTAAATTGATGAAAATAAGGCTTCAGCAAATCAATTTGATGATAACACTTTGAATTTGAGGAGTTTCGAATAATTTCAAAAGAATATGCTACATATGATATACAGTATATTCAAACACAGGAAATTAATTCGGTAATGAAAGAACAATAAAATACTTTTTAAAAAGAATGTGGTCCCAAAAGACCAAAACACAAAGCTATAGTTTTAAAATTGGTTGCATTTGTGCAATTGATCATAAAAATCAAACAATGGTAAAATCAATTTCTAACTGTTGCATAATGAGACTCACGAAACCAAGAACAAGAGGAAGGGGAAAAACATGTCAGCCATTGAACTTGCTACAAGAAAGAGAGATAGGAAAGAGGAATAGAAGTTACTTGAAACAAAACAAATTCTAGAGGTCTGTATTTCAACAAAACTTTCATCATTTATTTTGTTAATATTTTTTCAAGTGAGGGTTGATTAACTATGTATGTATAACACAAGGTAAAAAGTAGGAGTTGAATACTAAAATTGCTCAGTACATTATGCAGGTCAAATATCCAGTTTTTTAACAATATTTTTTTTCCAAAAAAAGTGTACTTATTCATTCAGTATTTTTGTAGTCCAAAATAACTTGTTTCAGTACAAAAAAATGCTTATACTGTTAAAATCTTCCTGAATAAAGAAGAAATAGCCAAGGGATTTCATAAAATTCTGTAAATTCAAAATGTGTCAATAAGGCCTGGGACTTACAGGTATTTTTGTCTTCCGGTACCCACAGTAATTCTTGGGCGGGTACCCAGGTTCCTAAAAATCTTGTCGCATGAAATATGAATGGTGGAACAACCCCATACTTGGCTAGAAATACTAATGCTAATCTAACTCTATAAAGACACAGTACTTTTGTTCATTGAAAAGATCATTTAGATCTAAATAATATAAAGTGAAGAAACTTGTAGTGAAAATATTTTTTCATAGTTTAAACAAGCCGAAAACCAGTCACATTTCTTGAAAAGCAAAGAATATTTTCTTTTCATTTTATTTGATAACTTGTTCCTTCATTGGCACCGTAATGTCTCAAACTCTCAACCGCTGACACGCTAATTGTCTTCGCCATTGCGAAGGATTGCTGCACAAAATTCAATGTTTCTGTCTTTCCTGTACTGGTATTTGATCAAATATTGGGAATATTTGTCATATTAAAGAGAAATGCCAGTAGTTGCAGTAAACACTGATTTCATGAGAAAGTCTGTAAAACAAGGCTTAATTGTCAGTATATCATCGTGGATCTAGATCTGGTACAGTTACCAGGGTACATAAACTGAACTTTGTGAAATCTTGAAATCTACGCTGAAAAATGTTCACACTGAAGATCACCAACACAGATAAGCGCACGTGGGACAGTGTATAATTATTGCTTTGAATGTCAGGCCACGCTTGACCAGAATCCTGTGCTTATTTGCATATTTCTCAGCAATTACACAATTTCTTCCAGAATCCGTTGGCACATATGTTTTATTTATACAGACACTTTGGTGGTCATTTCATTGAATTCTGTACAAACTCATTTTGATATTGTTACCACAACTGGCATTTACCTTTAAGGGATATTCAAGTCACATTATGGAATTATGCAATTGCCTAATTTCGATATCACTAAGAGCATGGAGTATATGCTAAGAGTAACGTCTATGTCCAGACAGAAGGGGTAACATGCCTTACACGATGCAGTACAAATCAAATGCATGCACTGGTAAGCAATTTTCAGGTATCGGGTATTGATTTTTCTACCTGGGTATCCGGGTTTTAGTCCCAGGCCTAGTGTCAATACCATTTCCAATGATTATGTTGTTCTTGAATCTTGACCGCTGGATAGACAAGTTGCAACAAGCTTTTCTGAGACAAATTCCACCATAAAGACCAAAAAGCTCCATACACTAACAGTTTTGATTCCCTTTTTTATTCAAGGAATAAAGAAAAATTATAATATCAATGGGTTAATAGCAAAAGATAAGGCATGGATAAATGGGCTAAGCCCTAACCATTACAGGATTTCCATGCTGTCTGAGGAGAAACATTTAATTCTCTGCAACAGTCTTCCATACATAAAGGCAAATACATGTAGAACAAAATCCTGAAACAACTCAATTATAACAAAGTTCTTAGAACTCTTTTAAAAACATCCATGGACAAAGGAGGATTGGGCGAGAGTAATCCTGATTGATCAACTTTATAAGGAAACTGATGAGATTTGCTTAATCCTTGTTTAATCCACCATTACCCTGTCCTGTGATATATCGATTTCAATTGTATTTGTGCAGGGTTCGCATCTGGGATGAATTCAGTCCTGATGTAGCTGTATCTAACTAACAATAACAAATTCCTTCAGCACATCAATGCACTTGGACTTGATTTTAAGAAGGTTTAGGAAGAGAGGACTTAAATGTAAAGGAAATGGGTTACGGGTCGTGTGGTCCAGTGGTTAGAGCATTGGACTCATAATCGCAAGGTTGTGAGTTCGAATCCCAACTCTGCCATTGTCTCCACTTTGATAAAAAGGCCCAAGAGTGATATCTGTCGCCTATTACGTCAGCCACTATGACTGATTAAACTAGACGTAAAATGTTTCCAAGGTAATTGGTTATATACCAGCTTGGCGTTTACGAGCAAAAAATGCTGTCCTGCTGAGTTCCTACGGGAGTTACCGCAAACAGAAACAGATTCATTATCTCTCTCTTTCTTTCTCTTTCCACGAAACAAAATATTAAAAATTCAGTGTCATTTTATATCCAATAGACAGGTTCACAACAAATATCCACTTCCATGGGGCAAGGAGAATTTTTTTTAATGATGAACTAAAAACTTAAGTGGGTAAGAATGATCATGATTCACAACATATTGATAAAAAATATTATTTATTCACAATAAATGAGTTAGTATTTAATTCATTCTTATTCATAGATGAAGAACATAAGAGATTAAAAAAGATTATTTAAAGACTGAGTGGATTAGAACCAAGGATAACATTTTTTTTGACAGAGCTAAAATATATAAGCACTTACAATACAGCAATACATGTACTAAACACCCCTTAATATCATTGTGGTCTTCAGAAATATAACTTACACATGATATACATTTATTCCAAAATTTATTGCCATTATGTTTAGTTAAACTGGTGATGCAGTATCCAACAAATTAAGAAATATTGTCTTGCTGGTCTTTATTTCAAAACCAATGAGTGTATCATGTCCTGTACTCCCGTGGGCATCAGAACTCCCTTCAAACTTTACTTGACAGCTGGGTATAATTACAAACAAATTTGCAACAACAAAAAATATTGGGGTGGCTAACTTTTAAAAAAGAGAAAACATTTTTTTTAATATGTACATACAACATCATCCTTGAACTCATTTTTAACTTTTTAAGGGGAAAAAGTGGAAATTAATTTTCCAAAATTAATTACCAAGCATGGCATCTAGATCTCTTGTTTGACTTATTGGTGGTTTTATGCACCTTTTACATCCAAAGAGATGTCAAATGTGATTTCTCTAATATTCATGTTTTCATTTTCAGACTTTTTTTTACCTGATTTTGTGAGAAAAATAACACTGAAGCATGTCTGCTGCAACTGTTACAATTCATTGTATCCCTAAAAATAACCAATCCTACATCCAAAAGTGAAAAAAAAAACATTAATTAAAGTTTCCCCTATTTCATAAACATGAAGAGCCTCAAGGAAATTGTGCCTCAACAGTATGAACAAAGACAACAATAGTTCCATAGTCTGACAAGAGAGGGCGACATTCCATTCCTTACTTCAAGTGTTCAAGCTGTACAGCACTTGGGTGATGAAATGAGAAAAAACAGGGGAGCCATCACTTACACCAGGTTGATCCTGGGGAGGTACTTATGATACGTATGTGCCATGTTTGTGACCCCAATTTCAGCCTATATTTTCGTTCCAGAGCATCACTAATTAACAAAGCCATAGATATTCCTATATTTTCCTATTCCAAACACCCTCAAATTTGTGATTTTTCGTTCCACTGCACGCTCATCATGAACAACTGAGCCTGTCGAAGCAGCAAGCTTAATGGGCGCAGAGCCATAACGGCGGGCCCCCGCAGCTAGCTACTAGCATTTTTTTACGTAGCCACTATCAATTACACCTACAATCGAATGAGTTCCGGAGACCCCCTTTTTTATGTGATCAGTTCCAGAGCATTGCATTTTTAGCAATCGTTGATCCAAGAGCCGTTCCAGAGACCCGTCTTAAGTCCAAGATGTAGTTTCAGAGCCCCCTATTCTTGACTTTGGTGCGGCACATAGGTATTATGTTATAATTTAAGTACCCCACCCCCAAATTCGATATTAATTAGTTGAAGGATACAGAATTCATAACCCTAATCTCCTGGGGTATTTTTATTCTTGTCATTCCCAGGGGGGGGGCTCTTAAGATCTCAGCCGAGGATTGCGTGATCACAACAAAAATTTGCATGATGGTAGAGAATGACGTAATCTACGCATTTGCATTGGTAAATTTCACTAAATTCATATATTTTTATTTTATATGAATTAATTCAGACCTTCACGTTTATAATTCCATGGGGCTCAATAAATCGCTCTCCTTATTTTTTTTAGCTCATTTGAGCTCCTCAGAATCACTTTCCGTATATGGGCAATTCCACAGGTTGGTGGACATGAGCTTAAAAATTCAAATTCAATATTTTCTTGAATTTTTTAATACTTTAAGTCCTTCATACATGATAGTTTCAGGAACAAGAAATAAAAAGTTTATTTTCATATGTATACTTTGGAAAAAAAGGGTCAAAAGTTGTGTCTTCCATTGTGTACCAAAATACAAGAAAAATAGTGAACAAGTGGAATGCCTCTGGCCGTCTCACCTGCATCACGCAGTTCAATATAGCAGCAGTGCTCACTTTGAATACTACTCTAACTTGCACAAGATGTTCAGTGATACATGGTTACTCTTATTTCCCTTTTTTATGAACTAGACCAATAAACTTACAGAGATATGATGGTTATTCAACAAAAAACCCCAACACGGCCAAAGTTCATTGACCTTACATGACCTTTGACCTTAATCATGTGACCTGAAACTCAAACAGGATGTTCAGTGATACTTATTTACTCTTATGTACAAGTTTCATGAATCAGATCCATAAACTTTCAAAGTTATGATGGTAATTCAACAGATACACCCAATTCGGCCAAAGTTCATTGACCTTTGACCTAGGTCATGTGACCTGAAACGCGAACAGGATGTTCAGTGATACTTGATTACTCTAATGTCCAAGTTTAATGAACTAGACCAATAAACTTTCAAAGTTATGATGGTAATTCAACAGATACCCCCGATTCGGCCAAAGTTTATCGACCCTAAATGACCTTTGACCTTAATCATGAGACCTGAAACTTGCACAAAATTTTCAGTGATGCTTGATTACTATTATGTCCAAGTTTCATGAATCAGATCCATAAACTTTCAAAGTTATGATGGGAATTCAACAGATATCCCCAATCCGGCCAAAGTTCATTGACCCTAAATGACCTTTGACCTTGGTCATGTGACGTGAAACTCATGCAGGATGTTCAGTGATACTTGATTAACCTTATGTCCAAGTTTCATGAACTAGGTCCATATATTTTCTAAGTTATGATGACATTTCAAAAACTTAACCTCAGGTTAAGATTTCGATGTTGATTCCTCCAACATGGTCTAAGTTCATTGACCCTAAATGACCTTTGACCTTGGTCATGTGACATGAAACTCTAATACGATGTTCAGTAATACTTAATTAACCTTATGGCCAAGTTTTATTAACTAGGTCCATATACTTTCTAAGTTATGACATCATTTCAAAAACTTAACCTCAGGTTAAGATTTGATGTTGACGCCGCCGCCGCTGTCGGAAAAGTGGCGCCTATAGTCTCACTTTGCTTCGCAGGTGAGACAAAAATGAAATATGCCTTATTACCATTTTGTTGTTGCAACAACATACCACTTTATATATTTCTGAAGTTTAGAAGAGTCAAATTACTTAAAATACACAACCCCTTTTCAAGTAAATTTGTAGTACTCATTCAAAAATAAATATTGCCACCTGCTCAGGTGATGTAACGTGAGTAACCGAAAAAACTGACTTTGTTTTCTGAGAGAAAAATTCTTCACAGTTAATTGGTGGGGTTTTAAATTCTCTTCCTTCAAACAATCTTTGACACAGTGATGACTATCAAAATCATTAAAAAGTACAATTTTTTTATATAATTGATGAAGAAAAACTGTAACATGAGTAACTTTGTAACGTGAGTAACCATCATGTAATGTGAGTAACCAGTAAAAATTATTCAGTTCGGTAACATTTTCTGTGGGATGTCAAGTTTTAAGTCTCATGGTGAGTTGTGAAGTTATTTTTTATTACGGTAATTAAAAGCAAAATGAGGGTACATCTCTTTGATGCGACTCTTTGTTCATCAAAATATCAGTGGTCATAAAATCACAAAAAAAAAATGAATATTAGTAAAAGTATTCACAATGCGAGAGTGCATTAGTAAGACTTGGTTTTGATAAACTTTAAAGAGTGTTTGAACAACACATTGAATGCCCTTACCTGTAACCCTATCTAGGCCGGGGTATTTTGGGAGTTGATATGGCCTGGGGGTGGGGGGAGGGGGGGGGCTCCCAGGCCCCCCTTGAGATCTCGGCCATTGGCCGAACAATCACGCCAAAAATTTGGTGTGCAGGTTGTCTTGGACATAATCTACAATACTATACAGTAATTTATTTCATGTAAATTGGTATTAAGCGATTATGCTAATTTATGCATAATTAGTAAGCGAAATAATACTTTTCCCTCCTACTCCCTAATAAAGCTCCAATTGTTCCAATTTTTGGTATAAAATCTCTTTTAGATGTTCCTAGCAAATAATTTTACACACATCATTGAATTTTTAATGACATGTGTGTTGTAAACCATACATGGACAAAATGTAACGTGAGTAACCATATTATCTGCACCCCAAGTTAAAACCATGTGTTCTTTATTTTTTTAACTGGTTTGTCTCCCTAATATATTTCTTCGAAATGGATATAATCAACTTTCATAAAAGCCTTGTATGAGGAGACTTTTCACTTATGCTGACTTTTCATTTTATGCATGTCCAAATCATGTACATGAGTAACCAACACATTCCAAATATTTGCCAGGAGCATAATAGAATTTCCCAAGTTTTGTTTTTATACCAAGGATAGTCAGACTGTGTACTTTGTTGTGATAAGGAGATGTTTAGTTCCTATCAATAATAATGGAGTTACAGGTCCAAGTATGAGTCAAGGTGTCTCCAAATGTAACGTGAGTAACCGTGGAATAGCCCATATGATAAATTGTAGATTTTTCTTAACATTGTATATGCAATAGCTGTGTTACATGTAGCTATTAATTAATCTGTGATGAAACTAGGCCTGGGTCATGTCAATACGTAATTTACAAGATGTCATACGCGCTCCTGCCATGGTGTTGCCATGAAAATCTACATGGGACTGCAATATTTACCGAGTTTAAATAAAAGATAAATTCCAGTTTTGGTAACGATCTCAAAATGACTTTTTACAGAATCTAATATAATGACCACCCAAGTGTCTGTTTGTATGAATAAAAAATATGTGCCAAAGGATTCTGGGAGAAATTATGTAATTGCTGAGATATAAGCAAAATAAGCACGGATTCGGTCACTTCCGTCGGGTCTTTATTCCAGCAATAATAATACACTGTCCCATGTGTGCCTATCTGTGTTGGTGATCTTCAGTGTGAACGTTTTTCAGCGCAGATTTCAAGATTTCACAAAGTTCAGTTTACCGGTATGTAACTGTACCAGATCTAGATCCCCAATGATATACTGACAATTAAGCCTTGTTTTACAGACTTTCTCATGAAATCAGTGTTTACTGCAACTACTGGAATTTGTCTTTAAAATCAGAGTTGGGAAAGAGATGAATATTCTTCATTTTTTTCAGATAGGTTTCAACTAAATCAAAGTAATTTCAAGAAATTATGGAAAAAAGGCCATTTCATGGATTTAAAGATGTAAAATGTGAAATTTTAGCAATCGTTTTTTTATTTTTATTTTTGGAGCGCCATTTTTTGCTCTCCTTATTTTTTTAAGGAGTGCGGTAGGAGCGCCGGCGCGATCGCGCTCCTCAAAAATGAAGGTCTGTTAATTATGCTAATTTATTCATGAAATCATAGCTCCTAGAATGCCATTTTTTGGTGATTGCGCGATCACAACGAAAATTTGCATGATGGTAGAGAAGGACGTAATCTACGCATATTTTTATTTCATATGAATTAATTATGCTAACTTATTCATGAAATAATACTTTTTGCTCTGATTCACTATATAAAGCTCCTAATATGCTATTTTTTGGTGAAAATATTCTTTATAGCATTCCTAACAATTGTGAATGAAAAAAATTATGGTACCAAGACCGATTTCTTATGTATTTTATTGTTTTTTTTAAATTTCTTATGTATTTCTCTGTTTTTTACTTTTTTGTGTGTTTTTTTCGATGGAAATCGTTCTAGACTTAATTCTGATCCTAATCGATGGAAATCGTTCTAGACTTAATTCTGATCATAAACAAGGCAAAATGAATGAAGTTTAATCTGTAATAGTAGAAATAATGATACATTTATGAATTTTGGCTGAATACACAATTTGCATTGGATTTGTACATGAAATCACATTTATGAGCAATTTTGGGTCTGACATGCAGTTACATGTTGTGTAATGTCATAACCGCGTACCCAGGCGTCACAAATTTGGTCTTAAAATTTGCGTGAGACTTGAAGTAAAAAGTCAGTGAGCAGCGAGGTCAAAAAATTTTGCACAGCAGATATATCCCGAAATTGTCAAGGGGAGGGGGCCATTATGCCCCCCCCCCCCGGTAGAATTAGGGTTAAAATAAGCTGTGACAAATCAGTTAAACAATTTATCAATCTGCAAGAAATGGTTTCAGCAACACAACACTTCTGAGCTATAATCTGCCTCTGTTTCCTATGAATCGCTATATTTTTCACTTGTCTAATCTTACCTCATTTAATTTGACCTTAGCCCTTCGTAGTACTTCTGGTAGAATATTCTTGTGCTCCTTGAATACATTCTTATATAAGTCTGAAAAGAAAAAAAATCACTCAATGTGACCAACAAACCGACCAATAATGTTATCACTTCTGCGAAATTGAAATCCATTAACTTGCTTGAAAATCTTGGAAGACTCCAATTCTTAAAAAAATACTCCATTCAAATAACAAGTGCTTTGCAAACCACAATCTTGCCTGATTTTACATTCAATTAAATATGCAATATGATCTTTTGAACCCATATTTGATGCATAAATGAGGAAATAGAGCAATTTGAACAAACAAGTAGAGCACCTCTGGCAGTCTCACCTGCACTACGCAATTCAATATAGGAAAGCCAGTGCTGACTTTGAAAACTACTATAAAAAAATTATAAATTGACGTTACTGACCTTTGGCCTTGGTCATGTGACCTGAAACTTGCACAGGATGTTCAGTGATACTTGATTACTCTTATGTCTAAGTTTAATAAACTAGACCAATAAAATTTCAGAGTTATGATGGTAATTCAACAAATACCCCCAAAATGGCCAAAGTTCATCGACCTTAAATGACCTTTGACCTTGGTCATGTAACCTAAAACTCGCACAGGATGTTCAGTGAACTTGATTACCGGTACTCTATCAGATCCATAAACTTTCATTTATCATGGTAATTCTACAAATACCCCCCACTTGGCCCGAGTTCATAGACCCTAAATGACATTTGACCTTGGTCATGTGACTTGAAACTCAGACAGGATGTTCAGTAATATCTAATTACCCTTATGACCAAGTTTCATGAACTAGGTCCATATACTGCCTAAGTTATGATGACATTTCATAAACTTAAATAGGTTAAGATTTTGATATTGACTACCCCAACATTGGTCAAGTCCATTTATTCTAAATGACCTTTGACCTAGGTCATGTGACTTGAAACTCAGGCAGGATGTTCAGTAATTCGGTAATATTTGATTAAACTTACACTGTATGTCCAAGTTTCATATACTAGGTCCATATACTTTCTAAGTTATGCTGTCATTTCATTAATTGCTGTCATTTTATCAAATCTTAACCTTCAGCTAAGATTTGACTTTGACGCTGCCACTAACACTGTCGGAAAGCAGTGCCTATAGTCACACAGGTGAGACAAAAATTGACCTTTTGACTCTTGTATGATCTTTGACTCCATTATTGTCAACAACACATATGGCATTACCCAGGTGTGATCAAAATTGATGCAAAAATAAAAAAGTGAAAATAGGTTGAACAAAAAATTAAAACAAGGATGGACATGACCTCATCTCATTTGACCCCTAGATGACCTCTGTCCCCATCATCCTCATGGACACACATGTGGTATCATATGTACCAAGTATAGCCAAGTAAAACCAATTTTCATACTTTACTTTTATTTGAGCCCAAATTTTTTTTTATATCATGAAACAGCTGAACATGTATGCTATCAAATGGTATAGGTTTCAAAATAAGAGTTGATTTAATTAAGATCACACTTTTCATTTCTCAAGTACAATAAGCAGCTTGAAAATAAGAATACTGCACTCTGATTGGTCAAAGAGAAAAGAGATCATACACTTCCTAAATTCAAACCATTCCCACACTTGAGCCCCTCCAAGGTCACACCCCATGTGGTAATCTCTTCAAAACACCCACGTCTGTTGTTTCGTGAACCTTATCCAGCTAATCAGAACTCTGGATTTCATGCTACTCCAAAATTTTTAAAAACTCTTGTCCTGTACCTTGGTGTGAAAAGTGTGATCTTGACCTGAGATCTCACATACTGAGAGTGACATTGTAAGATAATACAGTTCCAGCTTTGTGGTGATATGGATATTATTGTACACTAAAAAGTTTTGTATAATTTGGAAAAGAAAACAGGAGAAAATTCAGTTTATAGGCACATTTTCAGGCCTGAAATTCATAAGTTTATTTTTACACACAACCCCCCCCCAAAAAAAAAATTAATATAAATAGTCAGTACAAAATAAATGACCAATATAAAAGAGAAATATTTACTGTCAAATGTTGCAATGATATTTAATTTCACTTGATGATAATAAAGAAGGTAAATTCTTAAATAAAATCTCACAATTCACAAGATTTTGCAGTGAGGATGATTAAGACATGAGATGATTTGGATGAATGAATCTGGCCTATTTTCTCATCAGTCTGTAGCAAAGTAAACAACAGCTGCGCGCACTTAATTTGCAAATGTAGCAATGCGCGGTCAGCCAAACCGTTGTACATGCACTGCATTGACTTTGCACGTGAAAGAGGGATACGTTTTGCTTGATCACATGCATTGAAATCACAATCAGGGATTTTTCCCTATGGCATTTTTGTACAGGGAAAATCTAAACCGCTCACACTGTAATTACAAGCATGCAGTTCTTTTGCGATATCTTCTCTAATTTTAGGTTGTGTGTAAAAATAAACTTATCAAGTCTGATGCACTGATTGCAAATGAAAATAATAGATGTACAAGTATTTCAAAACGTGACTTCCTAATACAAATAACATTTGTGAATGGGAATATAGCATACCTGATCTTTTTACTGGGTTTTTCTTTGCTTCCATGATCAGCATGTACTGCACAAGATTGCTCACCTGTTATCAAAGACACAAATAAAATGTGAAGAAACTGGGATAAATATTTATAATCTATCATTTTCATTAAAATATTTAGTACTCTGTGATAGGATTGGGTCTGTATAAACTGAATCATCCTACAATAAGCTTCTTTAATGATGTCCAATTCAATGTTGGTTCCAAAATTCAAAATATATCTAATATGGAAACGACAAGAAAAATCCAATACCACACAAAACAAGGAAAATCTGACTTCCCCCTTGACAGTTAATTACAAAAACTATTTTGTATTGAATCGATCAGGGAATGATTTTGATCTTAAATGACTAATATGAAGACTTATAAAATACAAAATTTTAACATTTTGGACAAAATTGCCTAATCTTTTACTCCTGGCACACACATTTATACCTTTTGATCAATTACTTCCTTTGGTAAACTATCTGCTGCTCTCTGTGCTTGTGTAAGTGACTGAGTCTGTTGAGTTGCCTGAGACATGGTGTAATCCATTTCTTCCTCTTCCTCATCATGCCTTCTACTACTTGGTCCTGGTCCACCACGGGGCATCTTGGAATAATTCTTGATTATTCAAGTCCTGATATTGAAAGATATGAAAATGGCTGATGTATGTGTAGTCATTCCCTACAACTTCAGACAAACATTAATCTATCATGTAGATTAAGTGGTGTGACTGCACATTGTAACTTGGTCAGCCAGATCAGGGATGATTAGATGATTTTGGAAAAAAGTAAAGTTCACATATAAAAAAGTAAATGTAACAATCATGATAAAAACACTCATGTTTGTTTGGTTGTTTATTATGTCTTGCTTCACTACACCTCCTCCATAGAATGAAGTCTATATTCCACCCTGATTTAAACGTAAAGCAACAATTTTTCATTACAATATAGGTCTTTGTATACATTAAGGTTTATTTCTTATGCTGAAAAAGACCTGGATTGATATTCTGAGATTCATCTTATCTCAGATGCAATAAAATATTTCATCTCTGTTTTAGTGTTAACACCCTTAAAATCTCTCCAAATTGGTATTTTGAGAATAATTTTTATTTTCATCTTCATTTCATCTCTGTAAGACACCTATTTTTGAAGCAATATCTGATGAGAAATACAGTTTCAAGCTCTCTCATCTCCTTCAACCAATGAAAATCAAATCGCCAGGAGGTGTGGCAAAGGAGAGAGGTTGCGTCAATTCATTGACTTCAAATACGCTTGCACTATACGCTAGTGCATCTTTACAGAGATTTCTATTTAGAAATGATGAAACTCTCATCTTTTTGTTGATGTCAATATTGCATCGTTACAACAGTGTGGTAAAATGTACCACAGTCTGGGGCATGCGCGACTGCTCCCTACATGTAGTAATGTTGGATGGGTTGGAGCATCGAGGATTCATGTACTATAGAGGCTGTGTGCACACAAAAATAGACCCCAAGCCCTGTGTATTCATCCATGCTTGGGTGCACAACTCGGGTCTCAGCATAGCTGCATAGTCAGGCCAGCCAAGGGATCTAATGATCACTTGGATAGTCGACCGGTGCGAGACGAGGACGTCTGTGATCTACACAAATTAACCTTTGCTTTGCCCGTTCGCCCTTCGAGTTTTATCTACACCACGAATACGTCATACCAATATTACATCCACAGCAAGTATTATACATCACAGCAACATCTTTCTTTGAGCCTGCTTTTTGGTCTGGTGAGTATATCTGTAATTTCCTCCTGTTAACCCTACTTTCCACCTTTTTCCCCCACAGCCAACTTATACCAACATTCCTTTATAAATTACCACACCAGCATCATTTCAAAGAAAATATTAGTCAAAAGTCTTATGAAATAATTTTTTACTCTACATGAATAATGTTAAGACTGAGGTATTACCCTCAATAACTATATAATTTTTCTTCACTTTTATTTCAACATTTAGATCGAAGAAATAAATTGCTGAAATGAACGTTGTGGAGATAAAATACATGTAGCTCCCATCCTATTTTAAGGTTACCGTATTTCATTTTTTCTGCAAAAAGAACATGGACGCAAGCACATAATTTGCATGGCAGTACATGTAGTTATACCCAATGGACTAATCCACACAGGCACTACTCTGTCACTTATCATCTTTAGATACAAAATTGTATTGCGGATCAAATTTAAAATTTTATGATCTGAGAGATAAAATGTCATTTCTGAATACAAATTTCATTTTATGAGATACAGTACACTAGATAAAATTGGCTAGGAATACCAAGCAAATATTTTTATGAAAAAAGCTGTCCATGACAGCATCCAAAAGGGATTCTTTGCGGTGGTTTTGCCCTGAAAATCAGGCATATTGAAATCGCCCATCAATAAGATATGTGAATATGATAAAGTAGGTAGTGATCTAAAAATATCAAATAACTTCTGATCATTATCCAGTCCATCACTACTACTTCTATAAATAACTCCTATCGGAAGTTTATCATTATTTTGAAGGTCGACTTAGGCCCAAACACTTTCTTCACAACAACTAAATATGTGGACATTACCACAAGTAATGTAAAGAACAAACTGAAATTGCTGAAGAGTTCAAAATCAGCTGGACCTGATGGATTTCACCCGAGAGTTCTAAAAGAAACTGCTGGAACGATTTGCACAACTCTTGCACTTATCTTCAGAAAGTCCTTGAAAGAAGGGTATCTTCCACAGTCATGGAAAGATGCAAATATCACACCAATACATAAGAAAGGAAAGAAGGATGCTGTTGAAAACTACAGACCAATAAGCCTGACTTCAGTTATTGGAAAGATCATGGAATCTGTTGTGCGAGATGCCATTCTCAATCACCTTTTCAGAATGACTTATTGTGTGATGCACAACACGGATTTCTACCAGGAAGGTCTTGTGTCACACAACTGCTTGAAGTCATGGAATTGTGGACTGCCTCTCTTGATGAAGAATGTGAAGTTGATACCTTCTACCTTGATTTCTGTAAGGCTTTCGATCCTGTCCCCCATGAGCGACTGATGAAGAAACTCAGATCCTATGGTATAACAGGTTGTCTGGGAAAATGGCTTTACAGTTTCTTAACCCACCGGAGACAGAGAGTCGTCATAAATGGACAAACTTCACAGTGGTTACCTGTGAGAAGTGGAGTGCCTCAGGGTAGTGTCCTCAGACCGACAGTTTTTGTGGTATTCATCAACAATCTCCCTGACGTAGTACGCAATATCGTGAAGATATACGCCGATGACACCAAACTCTTCAGAGAGATCAGAATGGAGGATGACTGCGACAGGCTACAAGCTGACTTAGACAACTTAACTGAGTGGTCCAAGAAGTGGCAGCTCCAGTTTAATACAACGAAGTGCAGATCCCTCCATCTAGGTCATCAGAATACCCATCATCAGTATCATCTAGATGGAGATGTGCTGGAGGAAGTTTCAGAGGAAAGAGACTTGGGACTCAGGAGTCATTATGGACTCTCAACTGAAATTCCATTCCCAAGTAGCCAATGCTGTCTTGAAAGCTAATCAAGTGCTTGCTATGATTCGACGCACTTTCTTGCATAGAGACAAAGAAAACATCAAAAGGTTGTACAAGTCACTTGTGAGACCAATACTTGAATATGCAAAGGGAATATGGTACCCAAGATATGCTTCTGACTTGAAGGCTATTGAGAAAGTCCAGCGACGAGCGACCATGTACCAGCCCTGAAAGATATGAACTATGGTAGAAGACTGCATGAAATGAAATTACCCTCCATCAAGTACAGACTACGAAGAGGTGACATGATACATGTCTATCAGATAATTCATGGCATTGATGATGTGAATAGAGACCTATTCTTCACATCAGCTACCACTCAATCAACGCATGGCCACCCTTACAAGCTATTTTTGAAAAGGAGTACCGGTTGATTGGCAGTGAGACAAAACACCTTCAGTGTTAGAGTGGTCAATGACTGGAACTCTTTGCCTGCTGAGGTAGTCACAGCATCAACAATCAATTTCATACTGCATACCGTTTTCATTCACAATTGATATATTTTCTGACGAAAAATGAGCCTGGTTTTGCCTAATTTCGATCTTTCGTCTGCTCCGAATGTTGACGTGCGGTGTATTGTGGGTATGTGTGGTGATTCTAGTGCACGTACGTATGATTGTGCGACATTCGATTTTCCAACAGACGGCGAAAGAGAATACGAGTGACAGGTGTGATAACAAATAAAGAGCACAATAATGAATGACGAGAATATTAATCTATAAAGTGTCTATGATTACCCAAAAGTGTTAAGTTGAAGCAATTATCTTTCACAAGATTTAAATCACACAAAAAAGGTTAACAATAAGAAAGAAGAATGTGATTTTTTAAACAAGACACAAATGAATCCTAGAAATTATAACCAAAAAAATCGACACACTGATGAGAATTGGAATAAGTCATCCGTTTATCCATATTCCTTATCTATTAATCTTTTAATTAACTATGTCAAGTTAATTAATCACTATGTCATGACTGATAAAAGACATGAGAGAAATGACTAATAGTATGCTATTCATCTTTCTAATTATAGCCGGTTCCTAAAAAAACGTTTCAGCAGTCTCGTCCTAGTCGAGGTCGACATCATGACTACTCTGCAGTCAACTTTGAACCTGCTCTTCACCTCGTGAACGAAGGCTCATCAATAAGATCTGCAGCTTTTCAGTGTGGAATTCCTAGGTCAACACTCCATGATCGAGTCAGAGAGAAATATGGTGCCAACCCCATGAATACAGGACCGGCGCCGATCCTCAGCCATGATGAGGAGCAGGAGCTCGTCGATCACATCAATTATTTAGCAGACCATGGCTATGGTCTCTCGAGAAGAGATGTGAGTGAAAATTTATTACATTCTTGCCCCCCCCAAAAAAAACAAGGATCATTGCCACGGTATCATCGTTATCATGAAGCGTCATGAAGTTTAATCATAATTTAGAATATAGAAATATATTCTTAACTATTTAGACTGCTGTTGAATTAAGTCAAGTTTATTGAAGCTGATAATAAACCAAACCAATCAGGGGACTTGCAGTGCATTGCATTAGAGTAGAATTTAGGGTTTGCACAATGTTATTATTGTTAACAATCTCTTATCATTTTTATATTCCCTATCACAACTACAGGTTATTCGCCTAGGAAGTGACCTTGCCACTCACCTTGGCCGTCTTCTCCATCGATCCACAGACAAGCGACTACTCACATTCAACTGGCTTCTGTCATTTATGAAGCGATGGACCTCCCTTCGATTGGTGAAGCCGCAGTCACTTAGTATGGCACGTGCCAGAGCGTCAAAGCCCAATTTGGTTACGAATTACTTTAATGAACTCAGCGCCATTCTAAAGAAATATGACTTGGAGGGCAAAGGAGAGAGAATTTACAACATCGACGAAGTCGGGTTTAATTGTGAACACAAGCCCGTCAAGATTGTGGCAAGGAAGACACTAACTAGGCCGCAATTCATAGTCACTCCACGTTCTTCCTTGACAACTTTGATAACTTGCGGCAATGCAGCTGGGGAATGCCTCCCACCTTTTCTTGTTTTCAAAGGGAAGAAAACCTGGACAAGTTCAAAGACGGTGCAATTCCAGGAACGAGAGTGGAAATGAGCGACAGTGGGTGGGGTAACTCAATCATCTTTGAGGACTTCTTCAAGAGTCATTTCACGCCCTTTGTGGATGCCAGAAGAGAGAAGGGAGAAAAGGTCATCTTGATTTATGACGGACATAAATCACATGTGCCCATCAACGTGATCAAACATGCACGAGAACACAACATCGTCTTGTTTCTTCTCCCGGCACACACCAGCCACTTTCTCCAGCCCTTGGATGTAGGTGTATTTAGCCCGCTCAAGTCTTACTACAATGTCATCTGTAGTAGGTATCTCCGTGAACATCCTGGCAAGGTGATCACGAGGGACCTCCTCACCAAGTTGATTGGAGAATCCTATCTACGAACCGTGAACAAGTCTAACTTGCAAGCTGGATTCCCGGCAACAGAAATTCACCCATTCCGTCCAGACAAGATTAATGCAGAGGAAATGTGTTGTCCAGCCAGCCTTGTCAATCCATCAAGTAATCCTGAGGTAGGCCTAACTAGGGACACTGCATCTGATGCAGAGGCAGCTGCATTCCTGATCGATCGACGACCAACCCCCCCTAGCGAGGATTCTGCCATCACAAGGAAATGGAAGTTTCAGCCTGCCGGGGTAGCTATCACAGAAACAGATGTCTACCTCAAAATACTTGAGGCAAATGGTGTTGATCCTGATGATGATGATGACACTTTCCAAGTTCCGGAAGAGATCCAACCTTCAAAGAAAGGGAAATGCAAGAAGGACAAAAACCTTATGCCAGCGAGTCCAAAGGAGTTTGCTACACCCACTGCCGCCCCTGCCCAGTCAGAAATCCCAGGCACATCTGGTATGAATGATTCGTCACAAACGCGACGGAAACTTGTCTTTCGCGAAGACACACAGAGTGAGGATGAACTCGAGGAGATGATGAATCTTCAAACTGCTGTGTGTGTGTCAAGCAAGTGTGCCCAAACAGGTGGACAGAACCCACATCTTCATCCTTGATTAGGTAAAGTGTGACCATTGCAATCACTAGGTCCATCTGCGGTACTGCTGTCGCTGGTTCAGAGCACCCAATTCCTTTGACTGCCCATGCTGCGATGAGTGTTAAAGTTTTTCAAATGTCTCTGTTCCACATTTCACTATATTTTGCTGTATTCTCTTTCTTGAAACATATTTGTTTGATGTCAATATATGTGACTGTTTAAAGTTTATTCTCTTCAACAAAATGCAACCGTCTTATCCTCAATTATTCTTTATTGTTAGGTTCTAGATATATCAATAAATACTGATGGTACTCGTATTATGATTTGTATTGTTATGAATAATTACTTTAAATATTGCTCATCCTCATTGTCATAATTGTTATCATTATTGATATTGTTATCTTCCCATCGTTTTTTGTAGCATCGTTTTGGTAATTATTGAATATCTTTGTTACCCTCATCAGTATTCTATTTGCCAGAACATTCCAGTCATCTCATTTATGTTGTTAATTGAAAGATATACGAGCTGTTATTATTATTTCATGTTTATGTCTTATGTGCATTCATAATATTATTTCATTTAAGTTTTATTCATGTGCAAACGAAAAAATGGAAAAAGAAAAGGAGAAAGAAAAAGAAAAAAAGTGAATATAAAATGCTTCTTATAGAAGCCTTCAGTAAAACTGAACATTTTGTCTCTATTGCATGTTGAGATGGAGTTTGTGATTGTTGATTGATTGGCTGTTTGATTGATTGAATCGTTAATTGATTGAATGGATATTTGATTGATTGATTGACTGATTGAATTGTTGATTGATTGATTGAATGAACGAATGATTGATTGAATTGTTGATTGATTGAATGGATATTTGATTGATAATTGATTGATTGAATGATTGAGAGGTTGAGTCAATATTTGTTTATTGTTAAATCACTTAATCATGATAATATTCATGTTTGATGATCACTCAAGAATGATGACAACTATTTTCAATTATCGCATACAAATTTTGTAAACATATGAATGGAACGATGTCGATATCAATCAGCAAACACAAATTTATTTTCAACATCTGATCAGATTCAATATTGAAAATAAGAGAAAAATTCAGAAAATTTGCATCGTATATATATGCTACATGAAGAAAAAAATCTCACCACTTCCCTTTTAAATCATTAAACAAGAATATCGTCACCGATCGTCACCCGACGCGTCTCGTCAACATGTTTGATATAATGTTGCATCCCATAGAGGGCGCGCGTCTGGAATCATGATGCAATTTGTCACGCACGAAAATAATTGTTTTTCGTGGAGGGGTATGCGGCACGAAGAAATCGGCCGGTAAATATCTACGAATTTTGCCATATTCATGATTTTCATAATATTTGGAATCGCAAGTGCATTTTTTCCTTGAATTTATTATCTCTATAAAATGCCCTTTTTACAAAATTAAAGCACTGAAATAAAATAAAGGTGTCCGGCAATACGATACTACCATATAACATTGTCTCAAGACAAGGGCAAACGAATTGCGCCTATTATAATATTACTATAATTATTCTGTTTTTAAGTATCCGAACATCCTGAACATCGGATTCTCGGAACCCCATATCCATAAAAGTAAACAACATTTCATTATCCACTCACCTCACCCATGCACAATTATCAACGTACTAAAGCTTAAAGGGGTGCCCGATTTCCAGACCAGTCCAAAGCCAGGCCCGAGCCAGCCCAAGGCAAAGCCAAAGGCAGTCAAGACAAAGTTGATGTTCAAAAAGTGAAGAATACTTCCAAATATTTTTATGAGCGATAAGTCTTAACCAAAGTGTAAGATCAGCACAAACTAATTACGGTACTGTACTGTAGGGCGCCTAGTGATCATAGAGATGTTGACTTGCGCCTTGCCTTGGCGGTTTCAATCTATTGAGCGCTAGGAGACTAGAGTAGTAGCGGATTGTCTTGCCAAGTCCTTGGTTGTACTTGCACTTGTACCGGTAACTCGAATTAGCTAGTCACGATCACGGTGTGCGGCTAGCTGCGCCAGCCGGCCCCGGCGCGGCGTGTGCAGGAGAAAAACTCCCCTTACCTGGCGCTGGCGTGGTTGATAAATTGGAGCAGATTCGAGGTCGCGCGCGGAAGCTCGAGTATGGAACGCCGATTACAACGGGAATTCATTGTCATACAAAATCAACGAACGTAGAGGGCAGCAACACACAAGCGTGTTGCTCTAAGGAAGGTCAACTCCGCTCGAATTTTGTGACCACTCTAAAAAATAAGGGGGACTTTTCGGAAATTTGTCGAGTTGATTTTTTTTTCATTTGTTAATTTCTAATATTTTTAATGAACAATTATTAGGTCGGTTATTCTAGGTAGAAATATTACAAATATTACTTTTATTTTTAAAGAAATTATTTAGCTTAAATAATCATGATTTTGACATTTTTTCTCATTTTGGAATATTAAGTCTATGACGAGGATACCTCTTATCTCTTATTTTCCTCTGCTGAATTTCGCTGCACCACTAATAAATGCATAGACAACCACCGTAATAATCGAGGTCAATTTTCTGGCCTGGGTGCGCCGAGTCTGGGCCGGTCGCGTAGCTACTAGTAACGTTGATGATGCGCTGGGGCTTCAGTCGACTCGTCTTAGATCTTCTAGCAACATACACAATGACGTCTAATTTGCCTGGTCTGATTTGAAGTGCAATTGCTTCAGGGCTGATGTTTATCAACGATGATTGTTCAAGGTCAGATTTCAAATTTTAAATTGCATTTTACTTTTAAGTCTATAAATCTTCATACAAGGCGCCGAATCCCCGAAATCCGGGTCTAAATTTCAACTTCGAGTCCGAGACTATGGACGGCGAAAAAAGCTCATGCATCGGATGCATTGCATTGGCTGCGCGCTGCGCTGCAGCTGAGCTGCACAGCCAGGCGCTGCATGGCGTCGCGTCGAAGGTCGATAATCATTGAGCAACCAAACTTCCAAAGCCAAATTAAAGCTTGAATAAACGGCCACCTTTTCACATTTTCCCTGGTTTTCTTCAATAATTTCTAAGAAAAATCAGCCAATTCTGGGAAATTGATTGCAATGTTACATCGTTTGCAGAGTGCCATCATCGTTTTGCCTTAGACCTTAGTTATACTTAGATCTAGGCCTAGACTAGAAGAAATGGGAGCTAGATAGATTTTACACCATCTTAATTTATGATTTTGGGCAGAAAGTAGATTTGATTGACAGCATCCATATCTTAATTTGACCATTGATTCTGTGCAATCAAAGACTTTTACATAATTTGTTTGCCATATTGCAAGAATTGGTAAATTTTCCTGGGCCTGCATGGCCTGGGCTTGGCTGGCAGAACACGTACTTTTTTGGAGAAATTTCGAAAGTGAAAGAGCAAAGTGACTGCATGAGCTCGTCGTGATTTTATTTTTATGCATTTTCTAACTGAATTTTAAAGATTTCATGCCTAACGGTAAGGCCTAACGGTAACTTTTCAACCATTAAATCTTCTAGTTCTAGATCTAGACTTTACCCTGTAGGCATTTAACGGACTTAAAAAAATCATAACTAGCGGCTAGCCCATGCAGGCTGGCCTTAATTGAACCAAACTTAGCTTGCATGGACCAACCCTCAAATGGTCTAGATTTAGGCGTCCTATACTATAAAGACAATGTGGAATTCATCTGTTTTGAGTTTATTATTATTTTAGTATTTTTTATTGTTGCATAGACTATCTCATACCAACAAGTCGTGCTAGATCTATATATATTCTAGATCTACTTAGATATCCAGTGTGGAACAACATCTTCAACAAACAGATCGAGACTGGTCAGAGCATTTGTCTAGTTAGACAAATAAAGTTACATGTAGATCTTTAGACTTGAGTCTATCGATCAACTAGACAGGAATAACCGTCGTTTCTGGGGATTTATTCAACAATTTCTGACATTTTACTATAATCTCCATCGGTGAGTGAGCCAGCGCAGTTCAGCAGAGCAACCAAAATACAGAGACTGAAGCTTTTGGTTTATCGATCAACATGATCAAGATCTAGGTTAAATGTAGACTTCACTTATTACTGATTGGAATGTATTTCTAAATTTATGAGTTTTGGGGGAAATGGTGAAAAGAAATGATAACATACTACTGATAGATACGTGAATTATTTTTTTAATACCCATTGGCATTATTGCTGCCCGGCTGCTCTAATAAATAAATGAGTCACGGCCTATATGGACTGCAGATAAATGCTGATCGACGCCTAGCAGAACAAGTACCAGTGCTAGACTAGGGGGTTGAAATCTAAGCAGACGACGGAGCATAATGTAGCTTATGCATAGAATGATGATGGGTTCAGCGAAGAGCCCAGAGAAAATAAGGGGGACATATTCAATCCCGAAATGCTTTGCGAGTGGTCACAAAATCATCTCGGCGCAAATCACCTAATTCAGCCGTCTGGTGAAATCGCTGATAACAACAATCACCGATTTGGTAATGATTTTAGTTTCCTGAAACTTGCATTTGTAAAGTTTTAAATATCAAAGTATGTTTTCATATTTATGTATATCCTTCAACATATTTTTTAATGTTATCTTTGATATCGTTGTAGTCATATTCTTTCATATTCGTTTCTTGATCACTACTAATTTGTTGTTGTATTTGATCGGCATTTGATTTCGTTGTCATGAACAATAAAATATGCGCGCAGCTCAGTTGCATGCGCGTATCGAGTTGACCTTCCTTAGAGCAACACGCTTGTGTGTTGCTGCCCTCTACGTTCGTTGTACAAAATGTTGATCCCCTGCCTCAAATTTTGCATGGTCCTGAGAAGCAGGGGTGCTGCGTGTGTTATTTTCCATAGGGAAATTTTACGCATGAAAAAATGCCCCCTCATGAACGTATACTGTGCCCCTTTCACTTGAAGAGGACCAGTTTTAGGTGTAACCATGTAATAGGTCCATGGTGTAACCAAGTGCCGGCCCTTTCTCGTATAATTGTCCATTCTGTAAGCAAGTCCTCTCTCGAACATGTTTTGTATTGCCCCTTTCAACTGAGAAGGACCCGTGGGATGTCAGCAATTGCCCCATATTGCCTTCTCCTTCACTAATTATGACATTTTCCCGACAGATGCATACTGCTTTCATCACTTTAATTGACATACAATTCATTGGCATAAAAACGAATTTTGCAAGGGATATTAAATGCTGTTACCTCATTGTTATAGTTGCCTCGTTTTATATGGATATGAAATATTTTTTTAGAAATTATATTCCAAGTCTTACCCTCATCTTATTTTATTCACTAGGCTTCGTGTCCTCTTATGTTTCACCTTCTTTTTTTCTCTCTTTCTCAATTTTTCCCCCCTTTTTTCTTTTTTGGGGGTCCACCAATTAATGGGGAGGGGGGGGGGGGCTGGGCCCCTCGAGCCCCCTGGATCCGCCTATATGTATGTATGTATATATAAATACAGGGGTCGCGGAACGGTTTTCAAAATGGGGTGGGGCTGAGCCAATTAAAGTGGGGGGGGGGCTGACCATGCTAAAAATCACAATCATATGGTCATTTTTACGCTTTTGTACACGATTATGGAAAAAAGTGGGGAGGGGGGCTTCAGCCCCCCCCCCCCTCCGATTCCGCGGCCCCTGATATATACATACATATTACTTATTTATGTTTTTATTAATAAATCATCAACATACAAATCCTGTACATCAAGTTCATAAAGGTTACATAAACAAATGAGGAATCGTAATTAAAAGAAAAAAAACGAGAAAAAAGATCGGTGACTTTTTATCTAACTTAGTCTTGATAATTGTTGTTAGTGCGATATAAAAAAGAGAAAGAAAGAAAGAAAGAAAAAAGAAAGAAAGAAAAAAGAAAGAAAGAAACAAGAAAGGAAGAAAGGAAGGAAGAAAGAAAGAAATGCATCTCTCACTAGCTAGCTAGCCCCATAGAGCTGATGTACATCTCTATGGCTAGCCTCCGGCCCCGCGGTGCGCGGCCCGCGCCCGGCCGCGCGCCTGTTGCATAACTAGTCTAGTGGTGTTAAAGGGGAAGTTCACCCTGAAGAAAACTTTGTTGTAAAAATAGCATTAAAAATAGTAAAAAATATTGGTGAAGGTTTGAGGAAAATCCGTTAAAGAGTAAGAAAGTTGTTAGAGTTCAAAATTTTGGATTTGTGACGTCATAAACGAGCAGCTGCCCCATGTGTTATGTAATATAAAATGTATGAATTTCAAATTTTGTATGGTTCCTGATGACTTAATTTTGTTTTCTTTTCATGATCGGGTGTGAAACGATTTGTCTATTGATATACAAAAGTTACAGTGAAAACCATTTTCAATTTTCTGAGAAAATGACATTTCGTTGATTTTTTACCATTCGCTATGTAGAAATGCTGCTCGCATATGACGTCACAAATCAAATAATTGAAATTCTAATAACTTTTTAATTATTTGATGAATTTTTCTCAAACCTTCGGCAATATTTTTTATTATTTTTTCTGCTATTTTTACAATAAACTTTTTGTCAGGGTGAACTTCCCCTTTAATACCGAACATGGCATCTAGCGCTAGCTTTGTCTCTGGGTTGAGAAGTCTCGGAAAGACTGCGCTTTTCCACTGGAAGTTTCTTTCCAGCTTGTCGTCTGGCAAAAGGTGATTTGCAATTTGTATTGAAGTTTGATCTTGGGCCCCATTATTTGCTTGTTAGCTGGTAGTGTCGGGAGCGGGAGGAAAGAGTTACTACATTTATTTTCACATTTTGTTCATTGACCGTGTCGTCAGTTAGCCCATGTACAATTCGAACACATTTATCACAGAAAGATGATATCACCCGCTCACTTGCGTAGATAAGAAATTACATACCGCGATAATTTAATTGTGGCCACCTAACTGAGGGAAGGCATGTGTGCTTGATTGAGGCGCTGATGACTGATGTTACTTAGCCTTGATCTGAGGACTCCATGATGATATTTTTTAATATTTTGACATACTTCTTCATCATGGAGCCCACTCATTGACTTAGACCAAAAGCTTCAGAAGTTCAGTCTCTGTATTTTGGTTGTTCCGCTGAACTACGCGGTCTACGTCTACGTTTGCTCCATTCTTAAAGGGGAATGAAACCTTTGAAACAAATAGGCTTGTGTAGACGTAGACCAAAAGCTTCGGTCTCTGTTATGTTGGTTGTTCAGCTGAACTCCGTTGGCTTCACTCACCAAATACAGAGACCGAAGTTCTAGCGCGATCTGTACAGGGGACTCAATGGCCATATGTTTATGTACTTAAGTCTTAAGATCGGACAAAACGGGGAAGTGAATTTGCGTGACAGCCGAGGTAAGTCACTGTTTTGTTCCTTTTAACTTGATTTTTCTCCGTTTTTTGGCAATATATGCCAAGAGGGAATATTAATTTGCATTTTGGTCACAATAATTGTCAATTTTTTATTCATTAAAGACAAAAATTGAAGAGCCCCGACGGGGGGATTTTGCATTGCAAGTCCCCTAATGCCAATGGTGCGTGCACGATAGCGAGCCGTCTGTGTACGAGGAGAAATTGAAAAAAAAAATGTTAAAAAACTCCTCGAAACAGACGGTTGCCAGCTGTCTAGTGTAGACACAGAAAAAAGAAAGTTTGAGAAAAATCGGACATATAATGAGAAAGTTATGAGCATTTGAATATTGCAATCACTAATGCTATGGAGATCCTCCCATTGGCAATGCGACAAGGATGTGCATGTGTGATGTCACTGATGAACAACTTTCCCTTTGGTGGACTATAAAATACCCTCAAAATGTCTCTTTTTGCTTTTTCTTACGATGATACAAACTCTTTATCCATTATGTATTCTTAAAAAATATGTATTACATGCCCTCATGTAGAAAGAACACATGATCTATGGATAGATGTGATAAAAGAGGCAATTCAAGTGAAAAATATACTAAAGTAATGGGGAAAGTTGTTCATCAGTGACATCACACATCTTTATTGCATTGCCAATTTGCTATCTCCATAGCAATAGTGATTGCAATATTCAAATGCTCATAACTTTCTCATTATTTGTCCGATTTTTCTCAAACTTTTGTTGATCTGTTTCTTTGATTTTTCTGTTTTCACACAAGCTATCTTGTTCCAATGGTTTCATTCTCCTTTAAGTTTAGACTGACGTCAAGAGCTTGGACATGGTGGACTAGGTCCGTACGTACAGCCAACGTATAATAAAGTGAACTTACGTTTTATAGGACGCGATTTAAAACTGTTTTTTAAGCGAAATTTACAGTTTCATGGTTTCCATTATCAGGGAAATATAATTGGACCAGAGTTATTGATAAAAATCCTCTGGATGATTGAGAAATCTGTCATCTAATACATTGTCACCTGAGCTGGAGGTTTTTCTTGCAAAAAAATGCAAGTTGCCATCTTGAATGACGTCATTATCGTTATTAACTTTTTAATGTCTCGCTATTTCGAATATCGTCTGCTACCTGTGATCGTAGCAGTTCAGCTTGCATATGGAGCAGATCGCATAATAATATCGAAAACAATATCGATATCACATTCGTAAATTGTTGGTTCACTCTCCGTTCGTTTTGTAAATTTAGCTGCTATTTTGGGAGTGAATCTGGTGTCCAAGTCGCAAGAAAACATCGGTAAAGTACCATCATTTTCATACCTTTTGATATATTTCTTTGACATTTATTAATTGATTAAATTATAAATTGATATGTTGTAGTTGATAAATCCTTAGAGTGTAAATTCGATGTAAAAAAGCACATCAAACTTCTGGACAGTTAATCAACAAAAGGGAGGATGTGATAACACATGCGAGCTCACTCTAACACACTACCGTCAGTGAATGGGGATGATAGTAAAATGTCAGAAATTGTTGAATAAAGAAACGACGGTTATTCCTTCTTCTTCTTCTTCCTGTTACTGCAGGCAAACTCCTCAATTGGGATATAATTGCTGCAGGCGTGTGTGGCTAGTGGTGAATTTGAATTAATGATGTGCCCCCGGATGAAAGTAGACATTTGAATTTTGTTAAGCCTTGTCTTAAAACCATCGACCGATTTAGCTTCACGTATGTCTACTGGTAGCAGATTCCATTCTGCCATGGTCCTTGGAAGGAAAGAGTACTTAGAGCAATCTTTTTTTGTTGTTGGTCGGGAAAAAGAGATTGACGATGATTTCCGTGTCCTAACAGAATCTTGAGAGGGAGCTGTTAAGTATCGACCTACGTCGACCGAAGCACTATGATTTATAGATTTATATAAAAGTGTAAGTCTTGAGATAGCCCTTCTATCTTCGAGAGATTTCCATTCAAGTAACTTCAGCATCTGGGAAACACTACTGGTTCTCCTGTGATCTTTACAGACAAATCTAGCGGCTCTTCGTTGAACTGCTTCTAGTCTACTTATCTGGTCTTTCGTGTATGGGTCCCACACAGAAGCACAATACTCCAACTTTGGACGTACTAACACTTTATAGGCTGTTTCTTTTACATTTCGGGGGCAAGTATACAAGTTTCTTCGAAGGAGGCCTAAAACCCTATTCGCTTTAAATATGGTAGTATTAACATGGTCCGACCAGGTTAAGTTGCTATTTATCTCGACACCTAAGTAATTGTGACTTGTGACAACGTTTAGACGTTTCCCATTCATATCGTAGGTGATTAGAAGGGGTTTCCTTTTATGAGTGATGTGCATAACATGACACTTATCGGTGTTAAATCTCATTTGCCATGTAGCTTCCCAATTACACAGAGTATTTATGTCCTGTTGTAGAACTTTCCCATCATCCTGTGATTTTATCTCACGGTAAAGTATACAGTCATCTGCAAAGAGTCGAACGTGTGACTGTATATCTTTGGGAAGATCGTTGACGTACAGTAAGAATAGCAAAGGCCCTAAAACTGTACCCTGGGGGACGCCCGATCTTACTGGAACAGAGGCTGATGCTTCGCCTTCTAGTACTACCCTCTGAGACCGCTTAGTAAGGAAGTTTCTAATCCATATATGGAGGGGTCCTGTGATGCCTGATTGTCTCAGCTTTAGAAGAAGTCTCTGGTGAGGGACGGTGTCAAAGGCCTTGCTGAAGTCAGTTATGATAACATCTACTTGGCCCTGGTGATTCAAAGTCTCCGCCAGGTCGTTGACAGCTTCTGCAAGTTGAGTTTCACAGGAGTGACCTTTCCGGAAGCCATGTTGTTCTTTATTTAGTATTCCATGTTTCTCAAGGTGATTCATAATGTTTGAGTGGATGATATGTTCTAACACTTTACACGGAATAGACGTCAACGAGACAGGTCTATAATTGCTTGCTTCGGAGCGATCCCCCTTTTTGTATATAGGAGAGATATTTGCCCTTAACCAGTCCTCAGGAAGTTCTCCAGTATCTATTGACTTTTGGTAGATCTGTTTTAGAATTGGAGCAATGCTGTCTGCACATTCTTTTAGAACTGATGGTAGGATTCCATCTGGGCCTGGTGCCTTTTGTGGTTTGAGTTCTTTCAAGAGTTTTACAATTCCCTGGCTTGTTATTACAATTTTAGTTATACATGTAGATGGACAAGAAGAAGTTACATGTGTAGGTAGGCTGTGACAGTCCTCTTGAGTGAACACAGACTCGAACTGGCAGTTGAGGACATTTGCCCTCTCCTGCGGAGTTACGGCAATACTTCTTGAAGTGTTCAGAGAGGCTACTCCAGTAGAACACTGTCTTAAGCTCTTTATGAATTTCCAGAAGGACTTTTTGTTTTCTGTAGTTAGATTTTCCCCCATTTCGCGCAGATATACACTGCGTGCTTTCCTTAGACTTCTATCCAGGTTTCGGCGTAGGTGTCGGAAAATAGTCCAGTCGTCTGCAGATTTAGTGCATTTAGCTTTATCATATGCTTTCCTCTTTTGATTAATGAGTTTTTTGTGAGTATGTTTGAGCCAAGGCAAGTCGTTGTTTGACGAAATCAACTTTGTTGGTATGTGCTGTTTCATTGAAGAAGATAGGGAGTTCTTAAAACCTATCCACAGATCATTAACACTCGAACTTCTTATAACCTTGTCAGTAAGTGAATCTGCGTACTCATCCATATCATCACTTATTTTAGCAAAGTTTCCCCTTTTCAACAAATAAATTTCTCTACGCTTTACTTTGATCTTCTTGTGGGGCCATTCCACCAGAACAGAGACGACATCATGGTCTGAAATGCCTGGGAGTACCTCTATCTTTTGAAGTAAAGATGGAACATTTGTGAATACCAAGTCTAAAATGTTTTCGTTTCTTGTCGGTTTATCCACAATTTGATGTAAATTTTGTTCTTCGGCTATGCTTATCATCTGTTTACTAGTAGCAGGATATCTTCCTCCGCTTATAAAACAATTTTTTGACCAATCGACATCGGGAAGGTTAAAGTCTCCAGCTAGGAAAATTTGGCTGTTTGGAGGAAGTTTAGTAATTGCTGTCTCGAGGTCATTTAGCTGGTCCTGGTCTAAAGCCAATGAACCAAAGTGTTTTCTATAAAATGCGCCTATAAATAGAGTAGGGCGGCCTTTAACATGAATACTAGCCCATAACATTTCACAGGAGGCATGCTGTGAAAAAGTGTGCTCCTCCTTTGCAATTAAGTCTGAACGCACTGCTATTAATATTCCTCCTCCATTAGTGTCAGAGTTACGATCACGGCGATATACTTGATATGATGACGGTAATAAAAGTTCACATGAGAATATTGACCCCTGAAGCCACGTTTCAGTTCCAACAACCACATCCGGTTTCTCAGTTTCTAGTAATGCCTGAAATTGTGCAATCTTGTTGCAAACACTTTGAAAGTTAATGTTTAGTATCTTCAATAAGTTTCCACTTGTTTTTTTATTTGAACCATCATTCAATTTAGATTTGCGTGAAGAAGTTCTCTCGTTTCTTTTCGGACTTGATGAGTGCACTGGGTGTCCTATGCCAGTATTTGCATTTGATGTGGGGGCACCAATGTCACTGCCAGAAGTAGATCTAGAGGAGTTTTTATTGGATCTACTTTGACTTTCAAGAGAGCACAGGGGTTCAAAAGAGTTCGACATCCGCAAATCAGTCAAATTCCTGTCTAACTCATTCTATGATCCACTCATTCAATGAACAAGGTTATGATATAACCTTGTTGTCTGTTACTTCTCTCTGTTCAAGGTTGGCAATGTTTGGCTTATTTTCTCTTTTTCTTTTGGACAAATGCTTGATTTTTGTACAATGTCAGGTTCCATTACAGGTATTCATCATATAACTTGGCTCTTAAGTAAATTTGATTCTTTAAATTATTTTTTCTTAATTAAAAATAGAGATTGAAAAATTACATTCGTCTTGCCATATTTTTACTTTCCACCAATAGAGGGCGTACACAAAAATATGCCCAAAATTCAAGTTTTCGAGCGCTCTGGTGAATACAAAAATTACCCCCAAGTTACTAATTAAAAATGAATTGAAATTAGTATTTTTGGTCACAAAAGTGATATTTTAATGATTTGTTAAATTGTGTGCTGTGTACAGCATTGGTATACCATAGTCCTACCTGTAGATTCCCAATCCAAACAGGCAGGATGGTAATCACTCACACTAGTACGAGGTTAGTATACTATATACTAACCTCGTACACCGGACCGCGTTTGACCCTGGATTTCGAAGTATTCGGCAAACATCTCTTCATTGCTGAAGTAATATTTGCCGAAACTCCTCGCTACTCACCGGGGCTCTTTCCGGTAAGTAGCAATACATTAAAAAAATTAAAAATTTAATTTGGAAATAATAATCATTCAACAAGAGCAAATTTCGCTTACCTCTGCCTGGAAAGTGACTTCGCTTGTCTTCTACGGAAATACAAGGAAGCCTGTTGGTGGCGCTAATAAATTTCACAACCTTGATTCAGCTCCTCTGTAATTTTATAACTGTGTCTAAATTCTTTTAATGCGCAATTCTTATGATTAAATTACTAGTTATGGGCACCAATAAATTAAATACCTTCAAAAATATAATTCAAGATTATTATTGGCGATGATAACACTTTTTTGCAATTAATTTAAAACGATGACTAATTAAAAAAAATTGAAAAAATATACGTGCCTGGAACAAAACCAGCAGTACAAGCTTTAACGAACGTCAGTAATACAGTATACCAAAGTCTATACATCGATTTGCGTGTAAAATAGTGTAGGTGCCTAGTCTTTCCCTTGTCGTGTCTTTGTACTTTGATATGAATATAAATGGCGCGCCCTCTTTTGGCCAATAATTGATTTCGTCGCTGATCAATTTTTATCTCTGTGAAATCTTCTCTGAAGATCAAGAAAAAATACATATTTTTTAAAAGAAACTTAAGGAGAAGTCACCGAATGATCTAAATGATTCGGTAAGTGTCATAGCAGAAAGTGAAATCCAAAATTATGTGTGATGTTTTATGTGGGCAAAAGCCCAGTATATATTTGGATGTGTCGTGTGTGTCGCGTGCATATGAATGATAATCCGTCGCACGTGAGATGAATTGAACCCATGGGTAGGATGGTAATGAACCCTTGGGTGCATGGAGCCTGGAAACTCTGTCCATACATGGATTCCCTGGCCTAGTCCTAGGTGATCCATATTTACAGGGTGAAATTGGTTTGTATGGTTGAATTTTATTTATCTATGAACCTTCGTACGCCTAATGTGTGGGTCAATCCATGTCAAATCAACCAATTTTCAGACAATTTGTCACCCGACCCCCTTCGATTTTCTTTAAACTCGCACCAAATGTTCCCCCAAGTGTCTGACGGAAAAATCTGAAATATTTTGCCCCAAGGTCAAATGGTTGCTAAGATACGGCCTCCCTTAGCAACCAATGCGTAGACAAACAACCAAGTTTTAAAAAAATTTGCTATTTTTGATTGACTGCTGCAACCAAGTTTGATGAGGTAGAGTGCTTATTTTCTGGAAATCGGAAGAACTTTTTTGTCTTAACATGCACAGTATATTACGGCACGGAGGTCGCACGAGGTCGCCGAAAATGGTGTTGAGCTTCCAAGTCAGTGATTTTGGGTGCACTTTTGGAAGCTCATAACTTCCAAATTCAATTAGCTTAGAGCCCAATATTATGTATACTTGAATACTATCACTTGCTCAACAGACTTACAAAAAATTGGCCCAAACGTGCTCGTCGTTTTCTTGAAGGGCACCCTCAAAGATGGATTATTTGGATTTTTTCTAAAAGTTGCCAAGTTCAAGGTCACGGATCACCCCTCGTCCCATCGAAGAGCAACACCAATTTCTGTATACTGATAGACAATTACCTATATTTTCATGGGATACTTAAAATTTTTTGTGACCCAAATGTTAAATAGCTGGTTTACGCATTCGAAAATGGTCCTAAACACCCCCAAACCAATGTAAAACGATACATACAGTTACTTTATCAGCACTTTTCAAATTGCAATAAATCAGAAATGAAAAGCCAACCAATACTGGTATTGTCTGTAATGGTAGTCTGTAATTAGTACTAAAAGGATATGTATCTCAAATAGTTTGACGAATTGTCAATGACCTTTAAAAATACAGCTGAAAATCATCAAAAACAATAAATCAGGTCGATTTTCCATGATTATAGGGCGCTAAACTGTATTTACACGCACTTTCACTTGTGTGTCATTTCAACACAAACGATTATTATAAGCTGATAATTGCCAATCTTGTTCATTTTAGGTTCTATTTCAATATCCAAATAACAAACAAAGCAAAATCTCTACCTTTTGACCTTGACATTGATCTAAAAATAGCTGAAAATGCCTTAAATTAGCATATTCACAACACCCGTGAGCTTTACAACACATTTCAGAATTGATTTTCTCACAGACTAAAAGCCTGATCATGTTGATATTTGTACTATTGATAGTCCATAATGAGTACTTGGATGATCTAGTATTAATTCATTTTTTTTTACAAAACAATGACCTTGAAGAGATGGCTGAAATTCACCCAAAATCTTTAATCTGCCAATATCCTATCGTTAAAGGTTGTTTTCACCAACTTTCACTTATGTGTCATTTTAAGACAAATGATGATTTTAAGCTGATAATTGCCAATCTTGTTCCTTTCAGGTTGTATTATAATATCCAAATAATACGTAAAGTCACATCTTTATCTTTTGACCTTGACATTGATCTAAAAATAGCTGAAAATGCTTAAAATTAGCATATTCACAACACCCGTGAGTTTTACAACACATTTCAGAATTGATTTTCTTACAGACTAAAAGCCTGATCATGTTGATTTTTGCAATATTGGTAGTCCACAATGAGTACTTGGATGATCTAGTATCAATTCATTTTTTTTACAACACAATGACCTTGAAGAGATGGCTGAAATTCACCCAAAATCTTTAATCTGCCAATATCCTATCGTTAAAGGTTGTTTTCACCGACTTTCACTTATGTGTCATTTTAAGACAAATAATGATTTTAAGCTGATAATTACAAATCAGGTTCCTTTCAGGTTGTATTATAATATCCAAATAATACGTAAAGTCACATCTCTATCTTTTGACCTTGACATTGATCTAAAAATAGCTGAAAATGCTTAAAATTAGCATATTCACAACACCCGTGAGTTTTACAACACATTTCAGAATTGATTTTCTTACAGACTAAAAGCCTGATCATGTTGATTTTTGCAATATTGGTAGTCCACAATGAGTACTTGGATGATCTAGTATTAAATAATTTTTTTTACAACACAATGACCTTGAAAATATGGCTGAAATTCACCCAAAATCTTTAATCCACCAAAATCCAATATTGTTAAAGGTTTTTACACCGACTTTCATATTATGTGTCATTTCAACACAAATGATGATTTTAAGCTGATAATTGCAAATCATGTTCCTTTCAGGTTGTATTTTAATATCCAAATAATACATAATACATACATATAATCACGGAAAATCGACCTGATTTATTGTTTTTAATGATTTTCAGCTGTATTTTTAAAGGTCTTTGCCAAATAGTCAAACTATTTGTGATGCATATCCTTTTAGTACTAATTACAGACTACCATTACAGACAATACCAGTATTTGTTGGCTTTTCATTTCTGATTTATTGCAATTTGAAATGTGCTGATAAACTGTATGTATCGTTTTACATTGGTTTGGGGGTGTTTACGACCATTTTCGAATGCGTAAACCAGCTATTTAACATTTCGGTCACAAAAAATTTTAAGTATCCCATGAAAATATAGGTAATTGTCTATCAGTATACAGAAATTGGTGTTGCTCCTCGATGGGACGAGGGGTGATCCGTGACCTTGAACTTGGCAACTTTTAGAAAAAATCCATCTTTGAGGGCGCCCTACAAGAAAACGACGAGCACGTTTGGGCCAATTTTTTGTAGGTCTGTTGAGCAAGTGATAGTCTTCAAATATGCATAATATTGGGCTCTAAGCTAATTGAATTTGAAAGTTATGAGCTTCCAAAAGTGCACCCGAAATCACTGACTTGGAAGCTTAACACCATTTTCGGCGACCTCGTGCGCAATAACGGCTGGTCAGATCTGTGCCGTAATATACTGTGCATGTTAAGACTAAAAAGTTCTTCCAATTTCCAGAAAATAAGCACTCTACCTCATCAAACTTGGTTGTTTGGCCATGCATTGGTTGCTAAGGGAGGCCGTATCTTAGCAACCATTTGACCTTGGGGCAAAATATTTCAGATTTTTCCGTCAGACACTTGGGGGAACATTTGGTGCGAGTTTAAAGAAAATCGAAGGGGGTCGGGTGACAAGCATTGGTTGATTTGACATGGATTGACCCGTGTATAAAGGGGTAAGAATTATTTCACTATAAATCACACGTATTGCGAGGTTAGTATTAGTAACCTCGCACCATAAACCACGTTTGGCAGTAGATTTCTAACTAGTGGGTCGCGCTTGCTGCACAACACACGACTTCTATGGCTTTTCTGTGCGCAGCGGCATGTAATGAACCCTTGAGTGACTATAAATGGCAAAAATGAGAGGTTTCTTACCTGTCCGATCTCATGTACATTCCTCGATCAGTTTGTCAAGAAAGCAAATAGAGTAGGCCTGACCCTTGTCCTTGAACTGCTTCGTTATGACGTACGTATATCGTATTGCCAAGAATAGTAATAAACTTACAAGTCATTTTCGGAAATGGAGATTTGAGTTGTAAAATATTCTATCATTAATTTTTTGTAACTGAAGAATAGCTTAATCTGCCTTCTGAGGATGGAATTTTGTTAATCTTTAATAATAAGTAAGTCAGCTGATTTTTATCCCTCTGTTATTACATTCTTGCCTGTACTATACTATAGGGGATGAGGAATACTTAAGAGACCAAGTGACAGCTTTTACTACTTGTTAATCACTTAATATTTGTTGATATGCTGTACTTTTCTAATGTAAAGTAATAATATTTATGCTGCTCTTTTACTTTTTCTTATTTTTTAGATTCATTATTTGTGACTTGTTACACAAAATCATGAAAAACCCAATAAAAACTTTTTTTTAATTATCTTTCGAAATGGAAAAAAAAAGTTCTGGATTCTGGAAACTGTTAATTTAAACTTGAAGTGATTTGTACCAAGATTTCGCAACTTAAAAATGTTAAAACACCAGTCTCCATCCTTTGTGGCTTATCTTTATCCATGGAAACACATTGATGACCCTTTGTCAACATTGTGACTTTTACTGTTTGTACAGGTTACTGAGTACAGCTTCAAGATGCAGAGGCAAGCTCCAACCTACAGACGATGAAATTTACACTAGAACAACCATCAGTCTTCTCTCAAAAGAATCTTCAGATGTTCCTTTTATCTCAAACTACAGCATCCAAGGTTTTACCATCAGTGGAGATAAGGTCTATGGGCCAGTAGCCATCTTGCCCCGTAGTTTGGTGTCGTGGAATGTGAGTTTTTGGTAATTTGGTTGAATTGCCTTCTTTTTCCCGTAGAGAGGGAAGTGATAATCAGGGCATGTAAACAGCAACAAAAATACTATGTATCATCTAATTACAAGATTTTGTTAGACTGAAATGCAATCTATCAGGTACACTTATATTCTAATAGAAAAGAGCGCTTTAGAAATAAGTTAATTTTAACTTTCACAATTTTTTTTTTGTCTCTTTTAGATTGCTGGATTGCATGATATTCATGAAGATAGTTTGTCTTTGTTTCATCTGATAGAACCTAGAATTGGTAAGTGCTTGTGTTCTTCTTTTTCATTTTTGGGGGTTCTCTTTTCTTTCTTCTATTTCTTAAACATTTGATGTCCTTTTTTGTAGTAGAATTTTTTTTCTTTTCTTTCTGTTTCCCTTTTAATAACCTTGCCAACCTGCAAATGAAGTTTGATTAGGGGTTTGTAGGAATAAGCACATCATGGTTTGGTAGTTGGTCTGTCTATTGCAAATCGTACTGCTTCTTCAATTTTTGCCTAGTACACACAAGACTTGGAATAAAGATGTGCAAGACACATTTTGCAGGTACTGTGTTGCTGTGGTAAAGACATTATGACATTTAATCGGGGGGGGGGTCTTGCAGAGAAATTTTTTAATGTGTTGGATACTGTAATGCCATGGTAACAACATACCGGTATAATTCAGATAACTTTTTGTATGACACAAGCACTGGTCAATGAAAAATTGAGCAAATAGGGGTATTAAGGACAATTATGTAGTTTTGAGATAGTGACCAGTGAAAGATATTTTTTTTAATATAATTTTACAATAATTATATAATATTGGATGGCCTTGAGGTTAATACAAGGAAATATTGGACGAGCTTTGCATAAATATTGGACGAGTCGAAGACGAGTCCAATATTTTGCAAAGCGAGTCCTATATTTCCTTGTATTGACCGAAAAATGGGACATCCAGTATTATGATTATTATTCATACAGAGAATTTTAGCAAATAATTTTTAACTTACCCTCCCGCCCTGAGACTCTGACTCTGCTGTATGATGGGGGGACCTAAAGCTACGCACTTTGTTTTCAAACAATAAAAACTGTCCCAATTTTAATATTTCAACAAATTATATTTCACTAATTTGTGGCAAACATTCTAAAGATCATTAACCAAGTAGAAAATATCACAAAACTCACTAATACGAAAATCCTGTCGTGTTTTTCGAAAACCTCTTAATTTCGCCGCCCGATGTAGAAGGGGTCCTAAAGCTACGCACTCGATTTATCATGCAAAAAATAGTATTTCCTGTGCCTCAATTTCTAAAATATATTCAAATTATTATAGGATAAAATGAAATTAAAGCGAATATAACTCCAAACTTCCTAACAGTTGTTGGTTTTCTCTGCATTTAGAGATTTACTGCAGCCTCTGTAGAAAAAATTTAATAGGAATTGTTCATCACTCTGCAGCGCAGTCACAGTTCCACACACAGTGCGCATTTGCCATTGAAAACTGCATGCGCGCGCGATGAGTGGTGCGTACACTTCGGGAATTCCCCTTCTAGTCGTCCAATATTTTCAATATTGTGTCACCTCGGAAAAAATATTAGGCGAGCTCAACAAACTTTTTAAGTGGGTCGAGTGCACCAACAAAATAACACTTGTATTTGGGCTCTGAAATTGTCTGTATGAATAATAATCGCTATTATACAATATAGTTAGACTGAAAAATTTTGTAGTTAAATTTAATATTTCTGATTTTGTTTTTGAAATTGACATCAGATGGCCTTGTATTTGAAAACTTGTCAATTTTTTGTTCCTCTTTTTCCCCCATAGAAATCTTGGTGATAGGTACAGGAGAAGCATATCACAAGCTAACTCCAGAATTACACAAATTCATGAGGTTAAAAGGAATAGCACTTGAAGTTCAAGATACGGTGAGGAAACTCCTCAAATTTTTGTTGACAGGGTCACAGGCTGTTGGAAATCAGGCATCTTGTCTGAGGAGACAATAAGTGTTATTCAATTTATAAAGATGTATCAAGTTGTAAGCTGTTTTGTGTATAAAAAAAAATCAATGATTGAGTTGAAGACACTGATTGCAACTTTAAAAAATTTCTGGAAATAACTGGATTAGATTTTGTTATTGTGGTTGAAAATCCTCATTTACAATTCATGTAAAAATTCATTAGAACCATCTGCTTATAAGTTGACAGAGCCATGAAAAAAAAAGAGTTGGTGACATTTTGAAGAAACGTTTGTGGAACCAATATTTTGTCAAATACACTGTTCCAAATTATGTAAACTGTACATTCATGCAATCCATCAGAAATGATATGAATATTACTTTGACAATAGAAAAGTAGTGATAAAAGCATAAAAAACTTACCAGTGACTGCCTGACCCGGATTTCATTAAAAACATTAACTTTAATATTTTTATTTGTGAAATACTGACATACCTTTTGGCGACCACCTGTATAATTATACCTGTTGTCTACAAAAACAGATGTTCATAAAGACCTTGAGTAATTTTAAAGACAAGATTCACTGTATGTGCATCTTACTCTGCACCACACAGGAACATCATAAACTTATATTACATTAGTTTGGCAGAATATAACAGGTTCCTACTCTTAACAAAAATAGGCCTAGTACAGGGACTTCTTTAAAAAAATTAGCAATTAGTTTCTGGATTAGGGTTATTGTGTGGATTACATTTGTAATGGGCATTTATATATCTCATAGCGATGTTTGTTAGAAGAAAGTCTTGTAACCCTTTCGTTTGTTCTCTCCCTCCAGCCTCATGCTTGTGCAACATTCAATTACCTTGCCAGGGAAAGTAGAGTGGTAGCCGCAGGACTTTTACCTCCAGAAAAGGTGACCCGGTGATAAATACCCAGAACATTTCTCAGTGATATTTATTGACTTTCTCAAAGTTCAGCATTGGTCATTTTGATGCAACCAGCACAATGGCATAAGAAGAGGTAGAAAATGTGAACCTGCAACAGACGTGTGTGCTTATATAGCCCACTCATAGATGTTTCTTTCTGAAGAACCTGATGATGCTGTGATTTATTGTTAGGTATACAATAAATCCATTATCTACTTACCGTATAGCCATTTCCAGCAAGCTTCAAAGATACATAAACCAATTTTGTATTGCAGGCAAGTTGGAAAATGTTGCCTTGAATTGGATGGTCAGTTGAGCTATGCTTTATCATCTTTCTGATCAATGAATTTTGTTTAAATATGAATTATAAAAAGATTGGACGTCATTAATTTCAAATGTATTTCAGATATTAACTTGGTATTTGCCCTGTGTGTGATTTTGAGTTTCAAATATACCACAGGAATTGGGTCGCTAAATTTGTTGGAGTACTATTTTTTTTATTCTATTCAGCCCATATTTTAGCAAAATACATATCCTAATCGAAAATTGAAGAAGCTGGGACAAATAATGATGCATTTTGAAAAGTAAAGATGTTATAAATGTTATAAATTTTCTATAAATACAGGCCAATATTATCTTACCAAGTTGAATCTATTAGGACCATATGAATCTGCATGGCTTGGATGAAATTAAACTAAGAAGCAGCATGCTTTCCAAAATCTTGTCCAACAAATTCTTTGACTTGGGACAATGGAAGATTGATTTGTATCTACTCAATGGTACCATATTTTGTATAATTTACTGTAAACTTCACAGGAACAAAATCATCATCAGTGCCCTCAGAGTCAGGGATGAATTTTACCATCTTTGTTTTGTCTTTTCAAGATACAGACTTTTGGTTTAAAAATAGGGACTCATAGGCCCATGACTGCATTGTTACCTATTGATACAGTGTAAAATAAAAATGACAACAGAAGATAACTTTTCCGTCATTCATCTTAGTTTTATAGACTCACAAGTCACAACCATACCGACTTGAGTTTTCATGGGCCTGTGAACCAGATCTACACATATATCTAAATGAGGTTTCATCTTAATTCCTTGAGAATTGGACTTTTATTTGGAAATGATTTCTTTTTTATGTTATTAATTGTATTAGATACATGTAGTAACTAGTATCATAATCCAATTGGGTTTAAAATGATAAAACTTTTTTAGATTAATTATGCAATATTCAATATTCATGGAGAGGGGAATTCGCAAACAAAAAAAATGAAGAAAATTATATCCATGTTCTTGCTGTAAACCACAGGAATATCATAAAATTTGAGAGACAGTGGCTCTCCATAATATATTGTAATATTTGTATTCATGTTTTATAAAGTATTTTGTATATACTATTGAAGCTTTTTCCTATATCATATGTTTAAATTACATTTTCTTGATTTGAAAGAAAGAAAAGATATGCATATTTCACCCAAATTATTAAATCATGGAAATGAAACTGAAAGATATGTTCTACTCTTCTCTTTTTTTTTAAATAATGATTTATTCCACCAGTACAGTTTTTAAGAAGTAAAGGCAATCTTCCTCAGTCTTAAACAAAGGTATTTTTTGAAAAAAAAACCCTGATGTTTAATGTGTGTGTACTTTATACTAGTTTATATGGGGAAAAAAGAAATGCCCGGGAGGGAAAAAAAATCAAGTCCATGCAAGCATTTTTAAGATATCTGTGACTGAAAAATAATTTATCTCCGGGGGGAGGGGGGTGGGGGTCTAATATTAGTACCACATGTAGTGTATGGAATAAAATTGGGATGTGTTTCTGGTCACTTCAGGTTTTTACCTGTTTGAAAAAAACAGATATTGATTTTCTGGTGCAATTTTTGAGTGCTTCATATTTTTTTACAACCTGTCAAAAACACAGGTGATGAATGGAACCTTGCAGCTCAGACTTTTTGGAAAGTCAAATCAATGTGAACCAATGCCTTTAAAAGAAAAAGAAAAGAAATCAGTAATAAGTAAAAGAAATAAGAGCTCGTGATTTGTTGATACTGGCATCTGATTCTATAAGGGGGGGGGGGAATAATTTCATCTCAAGCAACTTCTGAACATGTGTTTGTAAACTGACTGAAATGATGTATACACAACAAAAAAAGTAAGTCCCCCTTAGACAAACATCAATAATTTCTGAACCAATGCGAGTTTTTGATATATTTTTACATGAGCGTGTAGGTAATTTTATAAGCTATCCTCTGAGTAAATGTTATGGACATATTGTACGTCATGCTTCAGTGGGCACCGTCAGAAGGCAAAAATGTCACTTTTCAAAAGTCACAAGCCAAATATCATTACTTGATTCCATTTTATTGGAACTTATTCCACATTCTCATCAAGAAAAATAATCAGAAGGCTTGTAAAAGGTACTTTCTAAAAGACGATACAACTTTTTTGGCTAAATTTCACAGTTGAATAATTACAAGTCCAAATTTGCTATGATTGGATTTTCTACTCATTTCTATAAAAAATGATAGAATATGATAACAGTTATTTTTGGGAAGAGTATCTTCAACAATATTCCTCGTTTCACAGTTCAATGAACATTTATTGAAAACAAAAAAAAACGATTTTCAAATATCGTAGGCATGTATTGTTTCATTTTGGTAACTGAAAATGATCTTTTCTCAACTTTTTTTGTTATGTTCATGACCAATTAACATGTTTCAATGATTTAAAGGCATTTAATGAAACACCCACACTTGAATGAACATGTGGAATGTGATTAATTCTTTTTTTTACGTTATTGGAAAAATGCAATTTGTAACTATGGATATCTGTCACAAACGTCCTTGCATAGTTCATTTGATTTGATTTTTTTATGAAAATCCTGATGTTTAATGCATCAGTGAGCACACAATATACGAAAATTATGCAAATGAGAAGAAAGTTCAAGGCCTTGGCCCCACTCTGCCATATCGAATGGTTATTTTGGTGTGCGCACCTTTTGGATAGTGTTACTCTGAAGCCATGTGTGAAGTTTCATGAAATAACTGTTGGGAGAAGTAACAAAAACCGTCCATGAAACAAACCCTCATTTCATATTTGTTAAAGCTTGTGTATAGTTTTGGTAAATCCACCAGAATGCACCTATCACTATTCCAATTCATTGCGAGCTAATATGAATGGATATGCCCTATAACAGTTATGATGTGGAGGATATGAAATGAAAATGTGTTTTAAAGGATAAATTTTGCGATATTACATGGAAATTTAACTTTATCGGGTCACCCGATCAAATTTAAATATCTTGTGTGTTTTTGTCTTCAATTAAATCCTATTCCAAATCATGGAATGGGCTGAAACTTTCAAGATATGTCTGTAACTTGTGGATATCTAATCACTAAATTTATAAGATAAGTGCTTAAATGCCCATTTTTTTTAATTTAAAACAAGCATCGCTGAGAGAGGGCGCTATATATCCAAGATTTGAATATTTGAAATTTTCTCAGAGAAGTGCAGTTGGAAAAATATCTAACGGTCTCTATGCTTCAGTAAGACTGTCATATTAGATGATATTCGATTATCAATCACATTATTGACCCTTTACCAAAGCTATACACAGGCTTTAAAATTTTGACATCCTCTCTCATAGACTTGTGTACATTATGAGTGCATATGTTTAAGAATAAGTTACCCCTTATTCAATATGGTGGAACTTTTTTCAAGGCTGTCTTTAGCAATGGCATTTGGCAGTAATGTTTATCAACCTATGGTCAGAATTCTATGCAAAAATGAAATTGATTTGTTTATTTAGGGATGAGTGAGCATAAAAGAGGGAAAATTGGTATTTTCAATGTCACAGACTCATTTTAAAGGGTAATAAAGTGAATATTGGGGGCAAATTTGGTTTCAATGTGACTTTAATTGCTGTTGTTTTTATCATCCATCATTTCTATCACCACACACTTTCCGAACTTTAAACATTTCCATGGTTGAGCGAGCACATTCGAAAACTTGGGAATACTCTTTAAAGGGGAAGTTCACCCTGAAGAAAACTTTGTTGTAAAAATAGCAGAAAAAATAGTAAAAAATATTGGTGAAGGTTTGAGGAAAATCTGTTAAAGAGTAAGAAAGCTATTAGAGTTAAAAATTTTGGATTTGTGACGTCATAACGAGCAGCTGCCCCATATTTTATGTAATATAAACTGTATGAATTTCAAATTTTGTATGGTTCCTGATGACTTAATTTTGTTTTCTTTTCATGATCGGGTGTGAAACGATTTGTCTATTGATATACAAAAGTTACAGTGAAAACCATTTTCAATTTTCTGAGAAAATGACATTTCATTGATTTTTTACCATTCGCTATGTAGGAATGCTGCTCGCATATGATGTCACAAATCAAATAATTGAAATTCTAATAACTTTTTAATTATTTGATGAATTTTTCTCAAACCTTCGGCAATATTTTCTATTATTTTTTCTGCTATTTTTACAATAAACTTTTTGTCAGGGTGAACTTCCCCTTTAATCTGCATAAGTTTATTCTTTTCCTAACAATTTCTCATGATCAGTTTAATTTATGGACAAATCAGTGGTGGATCCAGAATTTTAAAATGGGGGAGGGGCCTATAATCGGGGGAGACACCAACATTTTCAAATTTTAACATGATCTAACAAGTTGTAGATGATACTACCGTAAACCCCTGTGATGATATGTCACAATACAGGGGCCGCGGAACAGTTTTCAAAGTGGGGGGGGGAGCTGACCATGCAAAAAAATCAGTCGTTTGGTCATTTTTACATTTTTGTACCGAGAAACCATTTTTGTGCTTCCGCGGCCTGTGCAATACATTGTGCTCACTCAACCATGAACATACAGTATCAAAATTGTGTTAGGAGTGGCTAAATGATGGATAGTATAACAGCATAACACCATAAAATTCACCTAAAAACAACTTTTGCCCAACTTTGTATTTGCAATCTGAAAAACGACTCTTGTGACTTTCAAAAATTGTCATTTTTAATTCAATCTTTAATTACTCATTTATGACTCAACCAATCAATCTCATTTTTCACCAGGACTTGCTTAGTGAGTGTAGAAAACCACTTACGAAATATCATACCTCAAAATAATTCCGTTCAAAAAATGCAGCAATTTGATTTAGGGGGACTCACTTTTTTTGTTGTGTATATATATATAGTAAATGGTCCTAAAATTATTTTTTTTTAATATATATATTAATAAAATACTGTTTTTCTGCAAGAGAAATACAGAGTGTAGTTTTCAATAGCAGCAAAATCAGGTTTATTGGCAGGATTTTTGTTGTGGGAACATTGTATAATGATCTTCAAAATATTTGAATTAAATATGTAAACAATTTGGCCAAATAGTAAATAGCTTTGATCATTTGGAAGTAGGAAGAATAAAGCTTTTGGTCCCCCTCAAACATTTTTATTAATCTTTCCTATTACTTTCTGAGTGCCTCATATATTGCTTTCTTTCATGGCTCTTAAACTTTATATTTGGGTCTCTAATTACATATAACTTTATAAATGACTGGGACTGGACTTTTCATCATTTGACCTTTAAAATATCAAATAACTGTTAAAACAAGGAAAGATTCTGCTTACAATGAACCACTTCAAATTCCCATCAAATACAATAATGACTTTGCAGAAATTTGAATTTTACTAACCTCAAAAGCCAAGAGTTCTGGAAATCACTTTCAAACTGGACAGCAGTCCTACTTCAATTCCTACTTACAGTGGAAAACTGAAATAAAACTCTAAAAACAACTTTTCTGTTCCAAAAATGTTTTTATTGGTTTTAACCATACTATGAACATGACTCAATCATCAGGTTACAAGATATTTTTTTATATAAAGACTAGTAGTGGTTGAAAACTTGTTGAGAAAGCAATATTTTTCACAGTATATTAGTGTATGATTATCATGGATACAATGAGCCATTTCTCATTTGTGCCAATGATGGATCAATTTATGTAAACCATATTACTGTTGTAAACATCGAGTATGAGGGAATACAAGCAATGAATTCTGCAATTTGCATGAGAATTCCTAAAATTAAACTGCATACATGTGAAAAATATGCATTTATATCTTCATGTACAGCTCTTCATAAGTTACAAATGAATTTATGCATGACTGGTGAAATTATCTTGAGCTAATGGTATTTCCCTATTTAGCTGACTTAGCACATGAAAACATGCTCCAGTTAAGGCCATGCATAACAGCTTTATGAAACACCCACAAAGTATATAATATGATGAACACATCAGTGACGCAATCACACTCCACAAATTATAATTATATTATAAATAAACCTTGTTCCTGCAAGTGAAAGTATTGCAAAAAAAGGTTTTCCATATTGCCATCATCAAATCATAACAAAATATCTTTTCATGTTATAGAAATATACCTTTTAAACTTATTAAGTTAGGTTATATTTTGTAACCAAATATTATTTTACAAACACAATTATGAAGGCCAAGTATTAAGATCAAACCTAGTGAACCATTTTAAATGATCAATATCATTCACATATGTAAAGACATTCAAATAGAAATTTCACTAATAAGGCAAGAACGAAAATTGAGTTGCAGAAATGTAGCTGACCGAGTATAATAGAATCCTGAGATCAAAATAGATGAAGCTTTTGACCATTATTATCTTGCTGAAACAAAACTTTAAAGGATTCATTTTACAAACTTAGTTGGCACTTACAAATTTCAATTCTCTGGCAATATTAGTGAAATGAATGGTTTTGATTCGTTGAGAAGCACTAATCACTGATAGTTGCTAAGGTATTAAAGAGAATGAGCATTAGAGAGACTTAAGAGGGTAGAAAACCTTAAAAAACATTTTCAAAAGTCCAATGTTTCTATTTTCATTTATTATTCTTAATTATCAATATTCCATTAAGTGAAATGTGATAATGGCTTATGGAAGCCACCCAATTATTAGTAAAGCAACAATACTGTTACAATTTTTTTTTCAGACCAGAAACATATATGTTACCAGCTCCCTAAATGCAATGGTGCTAAGTTTTCTCTCTTTTTTTTGCAAGTTATGTACTGTTTTATGTTTTAGAATACTGTTGGCTTCATAAAATACCACACATCAGGAATGCCACTTTTTAGAGAAAAAGAATGTCTACTTCTCAAATCACATTTCCTTCAGAAAATGCTTTGTATACAAGCCACCGAGACCCAACATACTAGTTATCTTATTGTCTCCAAATGTCATGCCTCTAAGGGACTGGGGATAAGGAGTTTTCACTCATACATGATCTTGGACAAGAAACTCTTAATAGTTAATTTCTGTTAATTCAGTTGGAATTTCCATAAGCAAATTCAAAAATACAATTTCTTCAAATATTTGTATCAATTGATCTTCCTTTTGCCTTTTTATTGTTGGTTGTTGCCCCCCCCCCCCCCCCTTCCTATGTACACTTAATTTCATATGTATACAGTGCCCAACACATAATTATTATTGTTATCACCATTATCATTATTTTCATCATCATTTATCATAATCGTTATCAATATTACCACATTTAAGATCACACTTATTCAATGCTTATAATGGCATCCCATTGTATTTACTGCAGAATAGACCCCAAATACTTGTTTGCCCTGAGAATCATCCAAATGTTCTTATATTCCCCATATGTACCTAAAATAAAATCTACAGCCTTTAACTTGCACTTCAATGTATCATACTTGTTAAAAATATAAATCATTCATGAATCACAATATGTTCTTTGGTACAAAACGTTATAATACAGAACATTTGGGATAGCATAAATATTGAAAAAAAATATGTCAAGAAAATGGTTATAAAAAGGTCGCTAGTATGTTAGAGAAATAAACAAGACACACTATTCAAAGGTGAATCAAACCTTGGTGAAAAAAATGATTTGTGTAAAAGGAGACAAATAAGAGAAACAGAATAGTGAAAGTTTAAAGGAATAGGAAAGTTGGGGAGGGGATGGGTGATGAGATCACAAAAACTGTAACTGTAAATCTTAAATTGGCAAAAAAAAAATTAGTAGATAAAACACAAAGAAATTATCTGGGAAACTCCCATATCCAGAAATGTGTGGTCTTCTTTCATGCCTCTTTACACTAAGGGTGATAATGCAAAGATTAAAACATAGATAGCACGACTATATCCCTACATAAAAGAAAAAGATCACGCTGAGTAGAAATTTTAAAGGAGATTCCATTAACGTTTTGGATTGGAACAAGTGGAGAAATTGACCTCATGGTGATATCACACAATAGAGTCTATTCAAATCTCCATTGGTATATAGAATACAACTTCACACCACTTTGTATCTTCCTTATTGTTTTTCAGATTTAGTTCTAATTTCACGTATCTGCTTCTCTGACTTTTTTCTTTTCTATCAGACCATCTTTTCATTTGGGTTGGATTATCCTTTAATTAATAATATACTATACACATATCATTGAAATAATGGTCAACCACAATGAGTTTGACATGATGTCATGCCATTTCTTGATATTTATATGGTTTACATATTTCTGAAATAGACCAGCTTTATTCATTTTTCACCATGTTACAATAGTAAAGCATACTGTCTGTCATTATATTTCAGGAGTGCATACAAAGAGAAATACTGGGGAGCAATCTGAAATTGTCAATTATTTTCTCTAACCAATTTGTACTGGGCCAATCTGATGCAAGATTTACAGAAGCTTATCAGAGAAAATCAATCACTGTTTGAATCATAAAATGCTCCACAGAATAAAATAATCTAGCTTCATACAGTAAACAAACAAATACTACATTATTTTGTGAATAATTTAAAAAGGTATGCGTGTATACATGTACATCATTAGCGTACTTTTCCGCAGGAGGGGGGGCAAAATCTTCCGCAAAAAAAATTGAAAAAAAAAAGGTTTTTAACCACAAATAAAGGATTTCGTGCCAGAAAAAAAATGACAAGCAACTTCTAGTCAGGGGGGTAAGCTAGTGATGTACATACCACGGTACACAAAAGTAAATGTATGTATAAATGGGGAACTGTATGAGGAAAATAAGATTCTCGGTGGCAATGTAAGAAGAAATTAATACCATCAAAATTACTAAAGAAATTTGAGAGATGGCATTACATAGTTCTAATTCATTGTGAGATCATCAATTTGTTTCATTATTTAGAGATCACTTTGATAAAACATAACTGATACGAAAAAAAAAGTGTCAAATATACAACTCTTATTTTATTCTTAATTGTTTGAGATGTTTATTATTTCTTGTAGGAGTAATTTTTTTAAAGCACTTTTAGTATAAATTCCACAGTATATATACAAATGAATATGAAAGGCATTTTACAAAAATATCCCCACTATCAAGGAATACATATATTCAATAAATAAAATCATCCTAATAGCTATATATTGAAAGATAAAATGAGTTAAATGGCACATAATATATAAACAAGAAATATGAAAGCATGGTTTGATAGAATGTTATAATTTGCTGAAGCATAAACATTTTCAGTGCACCATTGCACAAAACGTTGAAAAAGAAAATACTATTATATTGCTAGTACTGCGATTAAATATTGTATCCCCTCTCCATTCATAAACTGATACAATACAATCTACTCATTAAATACACACAGTATAATTCATTGACCTGTGGACAGGAGAGATCGTTTTATCCCCCCCCCCCCCTCCGCCCCTACAAGATCCATCTATTTTTAGTTTGCTTCATATACAGAATGATCACCAACAAAACATGTATTGCTTCACACAAACTGGCAAAGTACCAATCATACAAGTTATATTTATAGTTGCGCTTGGAGATGTATACTGCAGCACCAAATTCCAAACATCAAACATCCATATTTGGCAAGCAAACAAAACAGGCTAATTACTACTCAAAAACTGAGAGCCAATTTCATATATAAATACACAGATGTCTTATGAGTGCTATACTCTATAGCTTCAATAAAAGGGGAGTGGGTATTGCCACACATTTGAAAATATTTGAAGTATGTTTACAAACCAGGCTGCCCACTAATTGCTAACTCCCATAGATATGATATGGGAAGTCTACACTGAAAATCAGGACTGACCGCACAGAAACGTTGTTAGCGCTAACAATACACCAAAAGAGGCCCTGTTACAACCAGTAAAATGGCAGCAATGCTTAATGACAATGACAACAATGAATTACTAACACAGTGAAATAAATGTTTTCACTTCACAATCTGAAAGATGTGACTGGGCTTACAGTTTATAGTGTTCTGTTAGGCTAACAACGTTTCTGTGTGGTTGGCACTGGCTGTTATACAGAAGCAGAAGATCCAAACTGAAAATGGATCTTTATGGATGCTTCAAGTTGACATAAGAAGGAAATCCATAAATTTGGTATCTAAGCGAAGCCTACATCCTTGATAACAGGTTCATTAACATATTAAATCATAAAAATCTTCTGGCTTTTTAAGATCCTCAATTGAAATGCTCCCAAATAGCCTCTTCCATGAACGCGAAAACCCTGCATCCTAAATGGGCCAATTCATGTGACTTCACGTCATGCCTTTAGTCACCAGCTGTGCACAGAAAATAATGCAAGAGCTGTGGAGAAACTTTGTAATGTGTTTTAAAAAAGGTTGAAAGTTATACCATGGTCACATTTGCTCTACGGTGGCCGTACGGCGAGTCGAAAACAGCCGTTTTATTCATTTTTATTCAAACCACCTATATTTAGCTAGTACATTGACTCGCCGTATGGCCGCCGCAGAACAAATGTGACCATGGTATTATATAACCCAAAATTCTATGTACGATTATTCATTCCATGTAGGTAGTTCACACTATGAATAACATTTTGCTGACTTAGATTTGTGAGATATGCCAGCATAAGCTGGCTGAAACATTCAGATGTGACAGCCACGTTCTGGTGTTATCAGTCCCTTAACTACCAAAGTAACTATCTTCGCCTGCCTTACCATGATAGTGATATTTATGTAACAGCCAGATCAGAATACAAATGATTTATATGTATATGAAAAAAAATTTTGACATCTTTTCTTAAATAAAGCTACTTCCTGCTTTGACAACAAATCTCTTAATCCCAAAGAGCCAGATGCTGAGGAGAGTGAGAAAACATGGCCAATGTATTAAGTAACACAATATCCAATGATACAGACTACCCTTTGCAACTGAACCTAAATACATTTACCTCTTTAAATATCAGGATTACCATTATTAATAAGTCATATTAGTACCAACTTCCTGCTAGTACTCTTAGCAGTTTTGTAATACTCAGTTGCTTATATTCATAGCACAAAATAGAAAAAGCATACTCCTTTTTTGCATATCAAGCACTTTTTGGATAGTTGCTTGTCACGCAGGAATAAACGCCCCTCAGAATAGAGTACCGGTAATTCTAGATAGATGGCACCATATAAATGCCTATTATTATCAATCAGATTTTACATATGTTTTCTCAGCACTTTTCTGAGTAATGCAATGCAATATAAAAAATCATTGAAGTCAATATCCTAATTCCCTATAAATAATTTTCTTTTATTCTCTTCATACTCGACCTCTCTTCTTCTGAATCTCTGACTAATAATGATCCGTTTGACGACCTTGTGTCATCATCGTCACATGATACAAGAACCTCTGACTCGGATCCATCTGATGACTTTGCTGGCACACTCCGGTAGTAATGCACTCTTGGCCTCCTGTCTTTCCCATTTGAACCATGACCCTCCTTGCCGTAACCTTTCAACTTTGACCTCTTCCCCATTAAGAAGTTATCTACCACCCAGAACATTATCGTCTGTGAAGAAAACAAATAATCATCATTAAACATTATCTTGTCAATCCTACAATCCTTCATCCAGTAACTTGTCACATATATTTTAAAAATTTCGTGAAAAAAAATTGAGGTAACTATGAGGGAAGCTTTGACTTGATCTGCTTTGGGAAAATGTTAATATTTAAAGAAATGAAAACATACCATTTTTTAACTCACAGAATGAGCCACTTTACCTTCCCTTTTCTCCTTGGCAGCTGGGGACACCTTGTGACTCGTAGCAAAAAAAATAGACCAAATTTATCACCCTAAGCCTCATTTAGATTCATTTCTAATCTTTTTTTTTCATTCAAAATCTCTATAATTAGCCCAGCAGAGAACATTGAATTTTGTTTAGCTTGACATCCTAACTTTACTCTCTTGTAGAAACAAGGAATGATTCATAAAGCTACAAGAACATGTCAACAGTTCTTCATATTACAGAAGTTACTTATAAACAGCCTATGAGGTTTACTTACATTGACTATAAATGGTATGACAAGCATCACCAATGTTAATTCTACTTTAGGACTATGTATAGGACTCAACAACACATCAGCAACCTGTAAGCAAAACAAATTGAAAAATTACAAAATAACAAACACTATGGCTTCTTAAAGATAATAACACACATTTTATATAGCAAAGCCTGCTGGAAGATAGCAGATTGCTGGTTTGCTTGAAATTTTGCAGGAAATTTTGTATTGCGTAGTTACTCTTCCGTATCTCAATGCATGCACCTTAAGCCAATGATTTAGTATTTGTTTATCTTAAGAAATAAAATGTCTCATTCTTTTCAATCCTCAAAAACAAAAAAAAGGTACACATTGCTCGCTTTGGAATACATAGGCGTAAATACTTGTCATCCTATTCAAGTGGGGTAGATGAAACAATAGTTCACCCCCCCCTAACAATAAATTTACTGCTTGGATTTACACCAGTGTTGGAATACAACATCAATCTACTGGAACAAAAATTTAACAGTATGTTTCATATATGAAACAGTGAATGACAATGTACATGTAAGAACTACACCTATGGAGACTTCCAGCTTTCATTCTCAAAGATACTGGAATTTATAAACTTCTTACTGACTGCTACAAGAGTTGTATAATCTTTTCAACATGGATTACTGTTAAACAAAATGATAAATTGACTTAGAAATACCAAATAATTTATTTTCTACTGAAAACAAAAACAAATATGATATCATAATGCATCACCTTTGTCCAGAATGGAATAGTTGTAAGTAGAGTAATGCCAATTTTTTCTATGATAACAATGATTATGAAGACACCGCATTGTCCAATCCAAGCATCGTATTTGGGAGGATCTCCATACTCTCCGAACATCAACGATTTACATGCACACCTTATCACTATCTTCTGGGCAATTCTAACTTGTAAGTAGATGAACAAGAGCCCAGCCGTTGAGTCCAGTAAAAAGTATATCACATACCTGTGTTAAAGTACAAGAAGGAAAAGGGAAAGGAGGGGAACAGTAGGGGTGATTTGAGCAGAGGAACAAGAAAACAGACACATGATGAAATAATCATAAGTTTAAGATTGCAAAGTATAATTACAAGATAGACATATGGCAATAAACTTTTTTTTAAATCAATAGCGATGTAAGGTATTTTGTAAGTGATCACAAAAATAAATAATTTGAGTCTTTATAAAGTTTAACAATTTGCTTTTGCTCGGAACTGTCTGTATACTACAAAGTAGCTGGTATACGGGATGTACACTTATGTAGCACTGCCAAGTCAGATCTTATAACAATTATTTCTTTCATTCAAACATTTGAAAAAGTGAAATCTTTTTCTTCACCACTTTTAATTGGGAACTGCAATTAAATCATTGACAGATTTTATACCAATTTACTTTCCAAACCAATTACTAGACAACCATCAAATGTACTGTGCAGTACATCAAGAAAAGATGATACAAAAATGTTGGAAAACAGACGATGAGCAGATACAGTGGTGCCCAAATGTTAGTGAACCACATCATGTTCTGCCATGTTTCAGATATGTAATTGCGAAGTCAGGTGATTAAATAGTTGTTTCTCTAGACTCGCTGAACATTGTAGTGTTGTTGTCTCCGTTCAACACTCAACACGAAGGAGTGCATTTTGTTGTGAGGTTCACTAACTTTTGAGCACAACTATACATGATTTCATTTCTGTATTTTATTATCTTACCAAGTACAGGCATCACCTCTTAAGGAAATCATTGACAAAAGAATGTTGATAACATGAATCAAGCCAGCACCAAGAGCTTGCTTTGAGGTATCAAAGAACCTGCATGAATATAATGAAGAGAAAAAATACACAAGTTAAGTCAAATTAAACATATTTCAAGCTTTAATGAACATTTTACATGACTTCTGGGATAATATTATATTAGCATATTGTAAACAGAGTATCACCTATCTATCTCATGAGACGTTTGTATTGAAAATGCACTCCATGATTTTGGTGACAGCAGCTTCATGTAGCCTAACAAAAAATTATAGTAACAGACTCGACATACATGTACAAATCTACAGCAACCAAAATAATACAAGAAAATGAAAATCATAAGTATGCATAAAGCAACAAGCATACTGGAAGGCACACATGTAGTGTATGTGTGTTTTATCTTAAACCTTTCATTTAAGATGAAGAAACATGCAAATATGAAACTTATTCAGGGTAAATGAAATATTATTTCTACAAGAACTTAGATGTGGTCATGTTCTCAATTTTTTTCAATGTACATACAGCTGTAGAAATATATTTGATATCAATACACAATTGATACTTACAAGCAGTTCTGAGCAAGTACATATATTAGAATTTTAAATATGTTATGTACATGTATATGCAAAGCTGTGTAATGTAAATTAGGAACATTTGTTATAAAATCATGAACATATAAACATTTGAAATATGAATAGAATAATATTAGCAATAAAGTTTTTATGAATTGCATGAAAGCTTTTCTGCATTCAATATAAATGAATATTACATGTACAATTATACTGCTCTGTGAGAGCCTCATTAATCACATCAAGTTGACAAAAATTCAATATACATGTACATGTATGCCAAGAGATAATGTACGTATGCAGACTTTTCTTAATTCAGACAGACGGTTTCCCAACAGTGTAACCAATCTATATACAGCTCAATAACTTCAACAGAATGCGGTGACAGCCTCAAGTTTCAATTAAGATGTTATGTGGGATACAGCAGTTAATTGGATTGTCAGTTCAATAATCCTATCATGGTAGACAGTCTGCTGACATTTCGAATCCAATTTTAGGCAATGCAATAAATAGTTGTAAGCTACATACATACAATGATTTCAATTCATCCATGAATACAGCATGCATGAACTAACTATACAAATAATAGGCATGAGTGCGATGGTGCGAGATTTCGCGTGATTTGAAAGAAAAATGCTCTATTCAACGAGCCATTAGGTGAGTTGAATGGAGTGTCTATTTCTTTCATCGAATGCGAAACATCGCATCATTGCACGAATAAGACTATTTGCTATAATTTTTTTTGTTAAATGCCTCAGAAGTTTGCGAGAATACCAACCACAATCAAGTTTTTCCTCTTGATCTACGAAAATAAGAGAGATTTTTTTTAAAGCGAAAGTAAAGTCCCTCAAAGGCGAATCTGATTTGCAATGACAATGCGCATTTAGCCAGTAAACCCTGCGCATCTGCACTACTTATACCTTGGTCACATTTGTTCTACGGTGGCTGTACGGCGAGTCGAAAACAGCTGTTTTATTCATTTTTAATCAAACCAATGTAGCTGGTAAAAAAAAATGTTAAAATGGCTGTTTTCGACTCGCCATACGGCCGCCGTAGAACAAATGTGACCAAGGTATTAAGCGCATGCAATGTGTTGAATCTCAATTTTGTATAGTGACGTCACCTCTTCTTTGACCCGTGCAACGGTACATTATGGACGGTACATTTTGGATGGTATGTTGTGTGTGCAACGGTACAAATGTTTGACAGTAAGCCTCCCATTTGCTCGTGTACAACAAGCTAAGTAGGCGTTGTACAATATAAACTATTTGTCTATTTTTGTGTTTAACTCCCGGGGGGGCCACTTCCATTCACGAGTGGATACCATGCGCGACCATGGGGTCTCGAAAAGCACCCTAAACACGTAATTTCCATATTCTGAAGATGCACCCCTTAACAAGTATTGGCGTGTGAAACCCTACCCTTAACAAGTATTGGAATTAAAACGATACTCTTGGCAAATATTCCCTGAAATGAACCCCTAAACAAGTACAGGAATGTTTTATTGTTACGGGTCCTTCGGTCGTCGGCTTAACCTTATTTGGTTTAGTATACGACCCCACCTTCTAAACCTCGCGCAAATCGGACTCTAAACACGAAGTTTTGGGGCAAAAAGGACATCCTTTTTAAAACATTTTAATTTTGTTTTATCATCCCCGCATTTTGCTTTATCCTAAACACGTAATTTTCCTAGCGAAATAGATACCCTTTTTTCATTATTTTCGTGTTTTTGACACCCTTATCACGTTACGTACGTAACATGCCCTATCGTGAAAAAGACATCCTTTTTACGTGTTTTTTTGGTCGCGCATGGTATCCACTCGCCAATGTAAGTGGCCCCCCCGGGGTTTAACTATTGTTGTACAGTACATGTTCATGGAGAAATCTTTCAGGACTACAGAAATCCATTTGATTTAGTTGAAATATGACTTTTAGAAGAAGTAAAAAAAAACATGCATTGCACAACCTAGTCTGAAAAGTTTATTCTGACTAGAGCAATTATTCGATTTAAAGAAGTTCTAATTATGCAGACTAGCTGTAAATTGTCACATTAGTTAGGCAACTGTGAAAGATGTTTTCAATTTTAGGTCAAGTGGTCCTTTTTTTACTAGTGCCATAAAATGTACATATGAATATATAAAGTCTATTACAAAGTCATTGCAAGAAAAAGAAAATGAAGAAAGAAAAACAAAACAGTATCTGAATTACGATTCATTGCACACACGTGCCAATGATTCAGGTACACACAATGACAACAGTCAATATTTGTAATATTTATCATACTTACCATATCTTCCATGGCCTTCTCTCGCCCTTGGGTTCTCTGAGTCTTTTAACTGTAAACAAAAATGGTAAATTCAAGGTAAATTAATACTTCATTCATGAATTCACCCTTAAATAAATTGAAATGAAACTTTTGTCTACTAACTATGTTCAGCAATTTTCTTGTCTGTTGTACAGCCAGGTACAAAATTATTAATTTCGTACAAGTAACTACATTTTTGACATACAAATATGGTCTCAAATATGATGAGCAAGATTAAAGAAAAATAATTCATGAAAATAGTGTTTACAAGTTTAGAGCATAACCCATTACAAGTTTGCCACGGAAAAAAAGTACAATAGGGCTCCTATTTGTGACATTTGATACAGTATATATGAATTTTGAGAAATTGAAAAAGTTTTATTAAGTGTGAAAAAAATTGTGTATCCAGCAGAAGTGAATACATCTCATAGAAGAGATGAGATACACAGCTTTCATAAGGTCAAGATAAAAAACTTCAAATTGGCAATTTGATTTTCACTTCTGAGAAAAAGAAGGGCTTCAATATGCAATGACAACTATATTTTTGTAGGCAATCATATAGTGATTTGCTAGTGATGCCCAATGAAGAAGAGACATAAATATTCTTTATTAATGCTTCACAACTCACAAGAACCTAAAAAAAACTTGTATCACCGCCTCCTTATTGAATTGATTAATTACATTGATACATAAAGGGCTAAAATAAATCCAAGGTCATCCAACATGGCCTAAATGCCCACTTAAACAGCCTTTTAGTTTTCTTGTTTTAAATTCTACCCATTTATGTGGTATAAAACAATGTCATTTTGAAAAGTGGTATTGCTGTAACAATACTGATATTTAGAGACTGGTAAAATTAAAACTTCAGTAACAAAGGGATATTTTAAGAAGGCTGTTCAGTTTACAACTTTCTGAATAAACAACAGTATACCCAAATTACAACAAATTTACTACCAGTATATAACAAAAATTAAAAGTACTTGTACACATCTTAACCCATACTTCACAATAAACAGGACGATAATGCATGGATTTATTATCAGGACAGTAGCATCATGCAAGGTATAGGCCTGATGAAAAGGTTGTGGAACATGAAATTTACATACTTGTACATTCATAGGCTACATGTAAGAATGTGAGAAGAAAAGAGAGAGAAAAAAATCATTGTCAGTCAGTTCTTTACCCTCCCCCCCCCCCTCGAATCCTTTAAGTTCCCTCCATTTTCAGCTCAAGCTCAGCTTGAGTAACAGTTTTGTATGAAAAAAGGGGATATATTTTATTTTTTATTTGATGCCGATCAAAATGTAATAAAACAAAAAATTTGTAATAACAAAACATACTTTTAATTTATACCCTCCACACAGTGCATAGATATTCATATGACCCAATCACAGACTTGAAAAAAATCCATGCACTTTTAGCAGATATAAGTATACCAAAACTTTCTGTTGGCTTTAATACATTACAACAACATGTACATGTATACATGTACTCCAAGGATCATTACACATCACTGTGCACTTAGTGCATAGTCTGCAGGCACAGACCCTGATTAAAACTTTGATCACGGACCTACATGTACTACAGTGTAGTAGGTTGATGCTGTGTGTCTCCACGAAAAGACTAGCACATTGCTGTTTCAATTCTACACAAGGCAAGAGTAGGCTGCAATTCAGAACCATTACTTGATTGAAGGGTTTGCACAGCAGACTACCTGTACTCAGTGCAGGCTTTCAATTTATGAATTGGAGTTCCCCAATTCAATCAGGATACAGGTACATGTATGTACACAGCAGACCTATAATCTATTTCATGTATTAATAGACATTTGCAAACCATAAACCACAAACTGCATACTGTATTGTGCTGTCACAGATCTTTATACAAAGTGTCATTACATTACAGGGTGTATGGGCAAATCTATTGGCCTATAGGTTTTATACTGGAGAAGTCTGTTAAATCCTCATGAATGTTATCATTATTTATATGTGAATGTGTATATAGATGTGTGCAATTAACATTCAGTGGGTTTCCAGTAGAAAACAGTGGAGGGCAAACAAAGGAATAAAAAGAAAATTACTGGTAAATTCTACAATTCCATAATGATGATATTAACTCATTGGTAAAGACTTCAATCAAGAGTTTGTAGTAATCCAAACCACCAAGACATTGTCATTGGACGCCCTATCGATTGGCCTTCACACCCCTCTTACTGGCCATGTGTACACTTATGCCATTTTTAATGTTTCCTATTTAAAGGGATGGTCCAGGCTGGAGATATTTATATCTCAATAAATAGAGTAAAATTCACAGATCAAATCGCTGAAAATTTGATCAAAATCAGATAATAAATAACGAAGTTATTGAATTTAAGATTTGCGTTATTCCGGTGAAACAGTTCTAGGCATGTCTTAATGAATATTCATTAGGTGGGATGATGATGATGTCATCATGTTTTTATATGAAATTAGGTTTATTCAAAAATTTTCTACCATGAAATAAAACAATTGAATTGCCGACTGATTATTGCATTAGTTAATTATTGCCACAACTTACTTCATCATAATGGAGACACATCATTAACACATGTGTGAAAAAAAATGAAACAATTACGATTTCATGTAATAACATAAGAAAAAGGAAAAGTAGGGATGTGACATCATCAGCACACTTAATGAATATTCATGACGATGTGCACATAACTGTTTTCACAAAATATTGATCAACTTTAAAATTCAATAATTTCGTTATTTGTTATCAGATTTTGATGACATTTTCGACATTTTCAGCATTTTGCTCTGTGAGTTTTACTCTATTTATTCAGATATAAATATTTTCAGCCTGGACCATCCCTTTAACTGCAATATTGCACATGTAGCTAGAGCAGTGTGTCCTAGGATAGAAACTAGAAACTGGCCTTGTCTCTATGTATACACATATAGATCTAAAATAGTATCAAAATATCAAGAAATGTTACTCATTACATTGTATGTAATTTGTCCCCATAGGATGCACATTTTCTTGGATCATCATTGCTCAGATTTATTGCTCACACTTTAAAATATGCAATAATATACAGTCATAACTTGCAATGTGAAAACAAAATTGTAACAGAAACAAATTAATTTCCCAGAGTTGTGTCAACATCATGCCTAAATTTATTTACTTAAATGCAATTCCTTAAATTAAACTAAATACATGTATATGAAACATTTTTTTTCAAATAGAACTACATGTACTGTATTAAATATTTTTATTTCAAACTAAGATGAAGTTGGACATCATCTTCTTGTAAATTATAGTACATCAATCATTTTGATCATCAGAAACCACTCAATTCAACAATTGAAACTATATGTACTGGTATTTAAAAGAAGTATAATTTATAAATCAACCAGACAAAATATGTGTGAATCAAACAAAGCAAACACAAACTGTATATAGTCCTAATTTTTGCTTTTCAATGCATCTATGCAAGTTAACATGCTGTAATACTGTATGTAATCGAGGGGGGCACTAACATTGAGTGGATACCATGCAAGACCAAAAAAACATGTTAAAAAGACGTCTTTTTCAAGATAGGGCATATATTATATATATGTAACGCAATAAGGATGTCAAGAACACTAAAATAATGAAAAAAGGGTATCTATTTTGCTAGGAAAACTACATCTTTAGGGTTAAATTTGCAAAGGTTAAAAGGATGTACTTTGTGTCCCAACGGGCCCGACGCTCTAAGCAATAATTATACATTGTCCCACGTGCGCTTACATGTATCTGTGTTGGGGATCTTCGGTGTGAACATTTTCAGCGTAGATTTCAAGATTTCACAACGTTCAGTTAATGTAACTGTTCCAGATCTAGATCCTCGATGATATACTGACAATTAAGCCTTGTTTTACAGACTTTCTCATGAAATCAGTGTTTACTGCAACTACTGGAATTTCTCTTTAACAACAGCTACTACAAACATGTCAAGCTATGCAATCTGACGATTTAGCTTCTATATGTAATGTATAAATTGTCTTTTCCTCTTTTTATTTTATGACAATAACTTGGACCAACATGTTCCCCCCATTTTAACTCTAGAAGTTCACGAACCACAAGTCTTACCTGATTTCTTAATCAATAAAAAAAGCAATATGACCTTTGACCTTATCATCCTCATGAACTTGCACATAGTATTACCCAAGGATAATTTGTACAAAGTGTAAACGCAAGTGATATAGAAATAAAGAAATGAGAGCAAGTTAAACAAAAACCTCAAAATATGATGGACATGACCTCATATCATTTGACCTTTTGATCCTATTATCTTTATGGAAACACATGAGGTATTACCCAGGGGTCATGCAGTATCAACCATAATGCAGAAAATTAGAAATAAAGAAATGGGAGCAAGTTGAACAAAAAACTTCAACATTTTTGCAACAGACTATTAACAGACCAACAGGAGAAGTGTTAACTACATGTAGGTCTCTGCTAAACTTTGTTCAGGTGAGACAACTTAGGCCTATTTAATGTACATACTTATTTCCAAGGTCCTTTTTCTAAGAATTTTAAATTCTAAATTAAAGCATATAGCCATTTACAAACTTTTTAGTAAATCCATTGTATTGAATTTCATACAATTTAAATAATTTGGTCATACATGACAGCTAATCATAAAATATAGCATAAAAGACATTATTTTACAAGGATAATAAATAAATACAGGCTATATGTAACTACTTATCTTAACTGAAAAAAAATATGATCTCTGAAATGTTGAACACTTTGTTTTTCTTTTCTATCTTATTTGTACAATATACTTTTCCCCACATGGAATCGAATAAGGTGATTTGTGTAATCATGTCAGATTCAGAATGCACTCTTTGTGGATGTACATGTAGATATATAGTTATCTCTATACATGTATAAGAAAGGGCACTCAATCAGTCGATACCCAAACAAGTCATCAAGTCAGTTAATAAAAAAATTAATAATAATGGTGAATAGTGAGATTACTGCACTTTTATAAGATTTGAAAATATGCAATGTAGAGCCCTGCACAGGCTGCACTATGACTATTTCAAATCCAACTTTATATCTTCCACAAAAAATACCTGTTTGGGAACAATTGCACAAAAGGGTCTTTGCAAGCCAAATGCATGCACCTGTGAAACACTGTAAAAATCCCTTTACAGGGATTGTAAATATTGATTTAAAAGTGAGGTAAAAAATCATTTTAATTCATAATATTGAAAATGCATCTCATACACTTACAGCAGCACATCAAAATAAAAGGGTGAAACACAAAAAAAGTATAGTATGGTACTATCAAAGACCCTATTTTAAATATAATCTAAGCCCTTTGGCCTTGACTGTAAGCCTGTTACTTTTGTTAGTATAACATACTACCTCGCACGTGTGTGAGTGAGCCTGCCCTAATGAAATCAATATTTTCAGAGAAGTCATTTGCACTTACTTATTAAAAAGCTAAAGGCAAGAAATGCAAGAATCCCTTGCTCAAGCATTCCAAACCGATCTGTGAAATTTTCTGGTTTGCAGTGGTCACTGGAGGATTCATTTGTGAGTGGTGATGTGTCAGGTTCAGATGTTGCCATGATGATGATGATGATGATGATGATGATGATGACCAAGTTCACACACTGTCACTGACAGTGACACCGTCACAGATTCAAGAAATCTTTTTTTTTCTTTAAATCAGCTTAAATAGACATGTCATGTCAGTCTAAATTAATCTGTCTCAGAAGTGCACTGCCTACAGTAATTCAGATCAACATCCGGGTACTGTACCGCATATCAATAATAAAGTAAAATGAAAACGGGTTGATAATGTTCAAACAGACTGATCTCACATCATCATATGTACATCTCCAGAGCAACGGCCAAGTTCTGGCGGAAATGCTTTTCGTCGGCCGATGCTAGCACACGGAGCGAGCTGCTTCTCTCCGAAAATTCGGGGTGTCGATAAATTGATCGCGTATAATTCTAACGTTAAACAGTTCACCAGCTGATAATAAAATTCTTTTCAAATAGACAAATTTAGTCCAATCATTTCAACAACTTCCTTTAGGATTACTTTTGCCTGTACTGGATCCACAAATCAAGAAAATAGAGCAATTTTAGCCGGCATTCCTTTATTCGCCTTCTTGAAATGTTTGGTTTTCTTGTCTATGGCAAGCCAGATGTAAATAATTGTTTTATTTTCAATACAAAAAAATATTAAAATATATATATATATATATATACAGCGAAGAAACAACTACAAAAGTTCTGAAAAATAACCAGTTCGGACTATTCAATACAACAAAAATCATTGTAAAATTTTCCCACCCCTTCATTAATTATACCCTGGCATTGCCTCTCCCTTGTCTTAGCTGTGGACAACCCGAGGGAGGGGATGGGAAGTGATCAACTTCAATTTTTCGCCTTCCTGTTATCTTGTTCTTATTGTTGAAGATGACAATTTTAGGAATTGAGATAAAATTTTGATAAGTTGTATAAAATATAACGTGAGATAATTACAATGCATATTTATGATTTGATATGATATTGTATAATTTGAATGCATGTATGTAAAAATAGGAATAAAAATAAAAGAAAAGAAAATCTTATTTATTTATTTTGTTTAGTGTCTGGACATTGGATCCCACCCTACAAGCATGGGCAGTGATTCCAAGGGGATTGGGAGACGTACATGCCTGCCCGTGCATGAATGACAAAGTTTTGCATAGGAAAATCGTCTCTCCCCGGCCACAAGAAATAACAAAGTTATGGCAATTTAAAGATTTGCACTATTCCAGTCAAACATTTCTAGCTGCATGTCTTCATGAATATTCAATGAGGAAATTGATGATGCCATATCCCACTTGTTCTTTTGTAATTTATTATATGATATTAGGTTTATTTAAATTATTACTACTAGGCCTAATTACTACCAAGAAATGAAAAAAAAAATGGATTGACAACTGATTTAGTGAATTAGATATTCATTTCTGCAATTTCATGGACGGGAGACACATATTGTTTATATCTGTGTGAAAAATGAAACAATTATGATTTCATATAATACGTAAGAAATAATGGGGATGTGACATCACCCATCACCAGTCCACTATTCCTGATGACGTGCATAACTATTTTCACAAATATTGTTGAACTTTAAAATTCAATAACTTCGTTATTTGTAATGCAATTTTAATGGAACTTCCAGCATTTTGCACTGTGAATTTTACTCTATTTATTTAGATATAAATATTTTCAGACTGGAGTATACCTCTTTATAGGATAGCTGCAGGGGCCATAAATTCGGGGGGGGGGTAAACGGTGCATGGGCCCCAAGACTTTTCCCAAAACTGTTTACAGGAAAGTATCGATTACCATCTGATTGTGATTTTCTTGTTTACATGGTCAGCCAGTCCACCTTTCCATAGGCGGTGGAAGCGGGGGGGGGGGACTGACCCCCGAGTAATTTTTTTGTTGATAACCTTTTTTTTTTGCTTGTCAAATTTCAGGTGAACCCCCCAAAAAATTTTTGGCTTCCGCCGCCAACGCCCCTTCCCCCACATTTAAAACTTTTCCATAGTAACTGAGCTGGAAATATGTGTTTCATCCTGGTAAAGAATAAGAATAGATTAGGCAAGAATCCCGTCCATTCACGAGTGGATACCATGCGCGACCATGGGGTCTCGAAAAGCACCCTAAACACGTAATTTCCATATTCTGAAAATGCACCCCTTAACAAGTATTGGCGTGTGAAACCCTACCCTTAACAAGTATTGGAAACAAAACGATACTCTTGGCAAATATTCCCTGAAATGAACTTGAACCCCTAAACAAGTACAGGAATGTTTTATTGTTACGGGTCGTTCGGTCGTCGGCTTTACCTTTTAGGACGACCCTACTTCTACACCTCGCGCAAATCGGACTCTAAACACGTAGTGTTGGGGCAAAAAGGACATCCTTTATAAAACATTTTATTTTTGTTTTATCATCCCCGCAAATTCGACCCTAAACACGTAATTTTCTTAGCGAAATAGATACCCTTTTTTTATTATTTTTGTGTTTTTGACACCCTTATCACGTTACGTACGTAACGTGCCCTATCGTGAAAAAGACATCCTTTTTACGTGTTTTTTTGGTCGCGCATGGTATCCACTCGTCAATGTAAGTGGCCCCCCCGGGGCAAGAATACAGAGCATCGGGGGGGGGGGGGTTGAGACCCAACACTTTTCCAAATACCCAAAACTGTTTACAGAAACTTATATATTACTATATGATGCTTAAAATTGTGATTGCCTGGTCAGCCGCTCACCGGCTCCGCCCCCCCCCCCCACTTTCAAAACTGTTCCGCGGTACTTGAGCTGAAAATATGTTTCATCCTGCCAAGGATAAAGTAGGCAAGAATACAGGGCATTTCTGATATGATAACTTAACATTTTTTGGTTTATAGGGTCTGAAATGACGTGCAGCCGGACGTGCAGCCACTGATCAGTGCGTGCAGCCGGTCCTGAAGGCCACGGCCTCTCGAACAGCGAGTTTTACCCGGGAGTTTGTGCTAGTCTTTGCGTTGGGACCCACTTGTTGATCAAAGTTTCAATCTATAGTCAGCCGGCTAGCACGGACTCATATTTGACACTTCAACCTCTCTCGGCAACCCCTTCAACCATATGGTCTAGAGCACAGAGATACGATCTTACGTATACGTAAGCTCCCGAAGGAGCTAGAGAGGCAACTCTTTTCGCGCGTTTTTGATTTTCCATAGGTTTTGTACATAACAAACATGGCTGCCATTTGTCCAATTTGAAGGTTGATTTTGGAAGGTCAATGTTTAATTCATGAGTAGTGACGTCAAAATACGCACAATGCACTTGTATGATTGGATAAAACGCTAATGTTTCATTCATGTCCTCATGCATTAAACATTTTTTCCCGTCCCACAATTCCCTACGATATCTGTGCGAAGTGTCGTTCTTTTTGATTCTGCGAAATTCAACTTTTTGAAATACAATAGCAAGTCTAATCATCTGTTTTTAGAATTGATGTTCGAAATCGTGATTTCTGAGTGAACTTCAATGGAGCAGAAAATCTTGTAGGAAACATTAATATCAATATAATGACATTCCATAGGAATAAAAGTAAGTTAAATTCAATTCCTTACTTTGATCTTAGTTGAAATTGTAATGTGTTTGCTGGGGTTCGGCGTCGCATGCATGGCTTTATGTGCAGTTTACAACGCAAACCACAATTTCCATATTTCCATTTCTTTTTCCTGTCCTGATCCCAAATAAGTCTGAAATCTGACTGACATATTTTCTCAGAAAATAATATAGTTTTTCGTAGAACTAAGTTGGTTAATTGGGATGCTTCATGTCCGCCCTTAATAAATCTGTATTTCAGTTCTTATTGTCAAATATCAGGGGTAGATGTGGACTTGTTTAACGGCAAAGCTGCATCAAAATTAAGCCAAATATATAGCCAGAGCGGGATGCGGACTTTGATATCGCCGGTGCCAGCCGGCTGCGAAATTGCCGATGTAGGCTAGGTCATTAGGTGTTGGAAATTAATTGTCAAACAAGCTTGAGTTGAAATTTGAAGTCATAGGCCATGGGCCTAGTACTGATTTTTCGACACCGCTACTTCAATATAATTATCTGCATTTAAAATGAAATGAAATTAAATCTAAATGAACTGAATCTGTTTGCCATGCCCAATTTGAGACAGATGTTAATGTTTTTCTTTTTTTAATAAAACTAAAAGTAAGACCCTAGGATAGGTCTAACTTAGATATAGATTAAAAAAAAAATTCTAGATCTGTCTGGTTTGACTTTTTTCTACAAAGATTTAAGTTAACTTTATTCTAGTTCCTGGCTGGACCGTTGGACTGAAATATAATTAGCCTAGCAACGGAGTTTAATGATTCTTTTTTTTTCGGGGGGGGGGGTGGGGCAACATTTCTTTGTCAGGGTTCAAACTGCTCAATTGTTTTTTGAAGGGTTGAGAAAATTTATAGTGCCCTATTTTGCATTGTTTAAGTCTAAGGCTAAGCAGAGAGAGCGGCTGGTCCAATTGATTTATCTTTATTGTCCTCACTTGACGTTATTTGTGGTGAAAGGCAAAGGGTCATTTAAACCTGCCAGCAAGTGAGTTAACCCTTTTTAAAAATAAAAATCAAACTTAAAGAGGAACTCACTTAACGTACAGATTCAAATCAGACATGTTTATAGACGAGTGCAAAAAATTTAATGATTGTCTCGCACTGATGAGCGAGAGCCATATTATCACACAAATGATAATTATCCTACATCTGTCAAAGCTGGCTTGGTGTACATATATATTGAAGATTGACAAAAGACCTCACTATAGTAGGCCACATATGCTTGAACCATTTAGTTTTTGGTCAAGACCTGCTTTTTCCTAGTTTGGAATTGTGAAAGCTGGAAACTCTGAAAAAATTGTTTTAAGAGAGGAATTTTGTTTATCACTTTTGAAGTTTTAAACTGTAAAGTATTGTATGTATATTGAATTGCAGATCAAATGGGATCCAGTTCTTAGCAGTCCCAGCCTAGTCAGAAGTACAAAGTCAAATACCATTTGCACATCACCAAGAGGTACAATCTGTTGAGTAACAGGATATCTGATCTAAAAGCTTGCAAGGTATGCTTGTTTTCATAAAAATATAAAAAACCTATTTTTTCTGAATCATTTTATCCCATAAAGTAAAGCTCCATTATGAGATAATATTCTTTTGGATTCAGATTCACCAGTATGTCCATAATCATCAATGCATACTTATTGTCCATGTCTCTTAGCTATATAAATCATACATAAAATCACTTTAAAACTTTTACTCTGAAGACAGAAATAAAATAGGACAAAATATTGAGATTAATCTTTCGATATATATTTGAATGGGTTTTCACACTTAATAAAAAAAGTTATATGAATAATGATCTATAATAGTAATAAACTGGACTAGATGAGTAAGAATAATTTATATCAGCAGCTCATTTTGTTCCTTTCTCTTTTTTTACTATGCAGGTTTCACAGGCTGTTTGAGTATCACCAGGGCAGATCAAGAAGAAATATGAAGGCCAGGTTCATAACAAGCAGTTACTTCATTGCAATTACAGATTTAAAAAAATGAAATAAATGTGTCAATACATATTGAATGTTGCTTAAACTACACATCTGTTGAAAAAAAAGATTAATTGGAGTATAGATATTTAGGTCCATAGGTTTCACACAAGATTGAAATATTTTTCCATAGAGCACACTTATCCCCCCCCCCCCTTTATTAATGTTCTAATCATCTACATGTAGTACTTATAGTAGTGAAAGCACTTTGAATAATATTAGTAGTTTGAAAGGGATAGGTTGTATTCTGGTAATCTAAACAATGCAGAATGGGCCTTTACTGAGGTCTGGGCTATGTAACATACATGCCTACAGACATATAAAAGGTGATAAGAAATAATGGATTTTCATTGAAAAAATGTGCATAATAAAAACAATGTGACAAAACAAAGGGCGAAGAAATCACTCTCAGTCCTGGACCCCAATTCATTAAAGGGGAAGTTCACCCTGAAGAAAACTTTGATGTAAAAAAAGCAGAAAAATTAGTAAGAAATATTGGTGAAGGTTTCAGGAAAATCCGTTAAAAAGTAAGAAAGTTATTAGAGTTCAAAGTTTTGGATTTGTGACATCATAGACGAGCAGCTCCCCCATGTGTTATGTAATATAACATGCATGAATTTCAAATTTTGTATGGTTCCTGATGACTTAATTTTGTTTTCTATTCATGATCGGGTATGAAATGATTTGTCTATTGATACACAAAAGGTAGAGTGAAAACCATTTTCAATTTTCTGAGAAAATGACATTTTATTTGATTTTTACTATTCGCTATGTATGAATGCTGCTCGCATATGATGTAACAAATCAAATAATTGAAATTCTAATAACTTTTTAATTATTCGATGAAGTTTTCTCAAATCTTTGGCAATATTTTTTATTATTTTTTCTGCTATTTTTACAATAAACTTTTTGTCAGGGTAAACTTCCCCTTTAAGATTAACTACTATTCTAACTTTGAAATTCTGGTAATTACTATGGAAAAATTGAAGCAACAGATCAAAATTGGGGTTCCCATGCTAGTTGCTAGTTACATTTGGGGCCAATTTACCATATTTCTTATGAAACAAGAACCTCTATGTATTGCTGGACATTATAAGCTTTTGAATTCATTTTCTGGGGGAAGTGAAAAGTTGCACTATTTTTTTTTTCGTTTTTAATCTCTTTGTATTTGTAACACTGTATTGTCGATGTCCCATATAATGAACTAGATTAGCTCTGAAAATAAAAGAATTTGTTTGAAATAGAACACAGCTCTAGCAGCACTTCACAACAATAGACAATAAGCAATTTTGTTACTGATTTTCTAATGTGCAGATTTGGGAAGGCACTCTTTAGAGAAATGTGGCAATGTGCTCCCCTTTTTTTATGAAGTGTCCCCGATTAGATTAGCATGCTATTTCTTGTCAGCAAATGCGGAAAAAATGATTTGATATTTGAGTAACTGACTTTGAGAGAGGTATATCGATAATCTTTTTATTAATGGCATCCTTGCATGATGCCCCCCTTATATTGACTATGTAAGGCTCAATAACTCTGTAAGTGAATATACGTACTTATTTTTTTCAATTTTTTTCTCTAGGTTTTACCCAAAAAACATACATCCCCTCTCTTGTAATATCCTTGCAATTTCTTTTGCACTCATTATAGGCATTTTGCTGATGTAATTTGATGCTTTGGTGAGAAAAAAGAGAAAAAATATTTTAATCATGTATTCAAAAATTTATTAATTAATAAACATTTTAATTTCTAATCTTGATATTCGTGATTTAATTAATCCACCAATTTGTATTCCGTGAAAGATATGTGATGATGATGCTATTGCTACCAAACTGTGTTGTGGTGAAATGGTACTGAAGATTACTTCTATATGACTGGAATATGATGGTGCTACTGATTGATTGATTGATAAATTGATTGATTGATTGATTGATTCTGTATGTCGGGTATCCATGGGTATAATACTAGTACAACAAGTATTTAGTATCAAAATAACAAAAATCTTGCGTGGCAAGATAGCCCATAAAAGCCATTGCAACATGGCATACTGTGACATTCAGGTGCAGCCGAATTAAAGACATGAATGAGTTTGATTTAAAAGTGGGATAGAAATTAAAATGAAATGAGAATAATTGTTTGCTCGCATGATAATGTGGAATGTGTGTGTGTGGAAGAGAGAGAGGGGGTGGAATCGATAGAGAAATATAGGGGGTGGGCAGGTACAAATTTTTTATTTTATTTGGAAGTGACCTTTAAGATAGCCTTGATGAGAGCAAACAAATGGGGGGGGTACTGGGCTCTCTTTTGCTCCCATCCCAAACTCAGACTTAAAAAAAAATCTTCATAAGATTTGTACCAGATTGTTCATTTCAATTTCAAAATAAAGACCAAATGAACTGATTGCTTTCTTGCTCAGATTTTTCTCATCATTTTAAGTATTTACCCCACCCCCCCAAAAAAAAAATAATAATAAACAAATATTTGTGGCTATTCATGATGTGTAATGAAAATAATGGGCAGTGATGAACACCAATAGAGCAAGCAGATCCCTAAGTTCAATCCTACTTATGAATCTCTTGTAAGCTTCCAAAATGTCTTCCAGGGAAATATCTAGCAAATAAATAAGGGAATTAATTGATGTAGTAATAATCGCGAAAGAATTAAAAATATGTAAACAAGAAAAGATGAATAAACAACTGAATACCTTGAGGGGGTGAACGGGGGAATGATCAATGACATGAATTTACCAAAGACGCAGCTCTATGAATAAATTTCATATTCAATCACGTCGCGTATTATGCTAATTTGTGACAATTTGCTTATTTGCATATTTTTACGCTGTGCGCGCAGGCCAATTTATGACCACGCCTCTGTTTCGCTGGTGTGCCATGAAGTTGCGGTGTCCATAGCCTTGTACGCGAAAAATGGGAGCAGTGTGCACTTTTGACCTTCCAAAATTTCCCCATGTCTGACCGGATGCAGAAGCGGAGTTTCCACCCCCTGGTCTAGAGTGAAGACTAAACTCCAAAGTCTGTCATTTCAAAATAGTCATTTGGTTGCCAGCTCAGTCAAAACAAACTAGAAGAAGAAAAAATGTCGGTGAGAGCTGGCCACAGGGGCCACAATACAGGACATATGAATATAGTCTCACTAATTCTGTAGGATGGGAGGGAGGGGGGGGGGGGGGGTTCGGGTGTCCGGACAGTTCATCTTTGTGAAGCCTTCTTTTTTTGTCTTTGGATTACACTAAAAATATGAATTCAATACTTAAAATACTCTTCTGTTTTGTTCTTTATAATATTTGTTAACGTTTTGTACTAAAAATTGATTAAACTTCGCTTGTATTTTTTCCAAATGACTTTCTAAAATTGATCGTCCGGACACACAGCAACTGGGTATATTACATTCGAATTGCGAAAACCAAGGGTATGTGCCTGCAGACTAGTTTAAATCTGTGTTTGTGCATGCAGACAACTGCAACAGTGACACATAATCTTTACGTGTTGAAACTATTCAAAATAAGGGGGGAAATAATAAATATAAATAAATTCATGGAGAAGGCAAACAAAACCTTTTTTTTCTATTGTATCTGAATCTACGAGAATTCAATCCCAAATCTTAGTTTGCGCTTTGGCTTGCCATACATAATGAAAGGCTGCATGTGCACTGCTAGTGTGCTACTGCACTATTAAGGCGAAAATAAGGTCTTAAAATTCTTTATCTTTCCTGAAATTCTTGAGCAGTTTTCGAACTCTGGATTTAGCCATGGTTTTACTTTTGCTCCCACCAGCAATATCGGATGCAGATGAAACAGAAATACAAGGCACCTTGACCGGTAAGACAATTTTCGTCGACTATATTATTCGAATAAACTGTATCCGGCACACTCAGAAATTAAGTTGCTCAATCCTACATCGATATGGGTGCGAGATTTCTATATACGCTTCTCCCATAGGACTCTCACGTTTCGGTGAAATCGGTATTTAAATAGTACATGATCTTATTAGCGAAAATGTCCATAGGTCGGCCTCGATAAAATTGTGACTTGTCCATATTCCAATTCTCTACTGTTTTTGTCTTTGTTGGTGACAGATTTTCCACTCTTGTCTCAGGTCCACAAGTATTGATTGTCCATGTGTCTGACTCTGAGTCTGACTTTAATATGTTAGCATGGTGTGCAAAATAGTATTATTAGTAATTTAAAGAGATATTTACAGGCCTGCCCTAGAATAGATTCTAGTCAATGTAGGCTACAATTGTAGGTAGGCACTTCACCCAGGCGGGCGATCGCGCGGACACAGTGCTACTGCTAGATCCCGGGGGGGCCACTTCCATTCACGAGTGGATACCATGCGCGACCATGGGGTCTCGAAAAGGACCCTAAACACGTTATTTCCATATTCTGAAAATGCACCCCTTAACAAGTATTGGCGTGTGAAACCCTACCCTTAACAAGCATTGGAAACAAAACGATACTCTTGGCAAATATTCCCTGAAATGAACCCCTAAACAAGTACAGGACTGTTTTATTACGGGTCCTTCGGTCGTCGATCGGCTTTATTACTTTGGTTTAGTGCGACCCCACCTTCTACACCTCGCGCAAATAGGACTCTAAACACGTAGTGTTGGGGCAAAAAGGACATCCTTTATAAAACATTTTAATTTTGTTTTATCATCCCCGCAAATTCGACCCTAAACACGTAATTTTCCGAGCGAAATAGATACCCTTTTTTCATTATTTTTGTGTTTTTGACACCCTTATCACGTTACGTACGTAACGTGCCCTATCGTGAAAAGGACATCCTTTTTACATGTTTTTTTGGTCGCGCATGGTATCCACTCGTCAATGTAAGTGGCCCCCCCCCGGGTGCTAGATGTAGATTTTTGCATTGCAGTGAATGGCGAGCGCATGTCTTACACACACAGTTCGCTCTGCTCGGTACTTTGGCCGAGCGCTGGAGTTGTATTTGGCATTGCTCGAAAAGACATAGACAGCTGGCAGCCGTCTGTTTCGAGGAGTTTTTTTACATTTAAAAAAAAAAAATTCTCCTTGTACACAGATGGCTCGCTATCGTGCAGCCACCATTAGGGGACTTGCAATGCAAAATCCCCCCGTCGGGGCTCTTCAATTTTTGTCTTTAATGAATAAAAATTTTGATAATTAACGTGATCAAAATGGAAATTTATATTCCCTCTTGGCATTAATTGCCCAAAAACGGAGAAATATGAAGTTTAAAGGAACAAAAACAGTGACTTACCTTGGCTGTCGCTAATGCTGTAACCGATTTTTATTCCAATTCCCGATCCGATCCGATTTTCCCCTTTTTTCTACATTTTTCCGAACTCCGATTTTTGACCAGTGGGGAAAAAATCGGATCGGAAAAACCAAAACATAACAAGACAAAAAAAAAAACATGTGGCGACATGTTTGCCGTCAAAATGCGCTGGTGATTTGTTTAGATCTCAGACAAAAGCGGTGGAAGGAAAAGAAGATAAAGGGGAAGAAAATTATGATTTGTTTTTATTGTCTCACCTGCGAAGCAGAGTGAGACTATAGGCGCCGCTTTTCCGACGGCGGTGGCGGCGGCGGCGACGGCGGCGGCGGCGTCAACATCAAATCTTAACCTGAGGTTAAGTTTTTGAAATGACATCATAACTTAGAAAGTATATGGACCTAGTTCATGAAACTTGGCCATAAGGTTAATCAAGTATTACTGAACATCCTATTAAAGTTTCATGTCACATGACCAAGGTCAAAGGTCATTTAGGGTCAATGAACTTAGACCATGTTGGAGGAATCAACATCGAAATCTTAACCTGAGGTTAAGTTTTTGAAATGTCATCATAACTTGGAAAATATATGGACCTAGTTCATGAAACTTGAACATAAGGTTAATCAAGTATCACTGAATATCCTGCATGAGTTTCACGTCACATGACCAAGGTCAAAGGTCATTTAGGGTCAATGAACTTTGGCTGAATTGGGGATATCTGTTGAATTCCCATCATAACTTTGAAAGTTTATGGATATGATTCATGAAACTTGGACATAATAGTAATCAAGCATCACTGAATATTTTGTGCAAGTTTCAGGTCTCATGATTAAGGTCAAAGGTCATTTAGGGTCAATGAACTTTGGCCGAATCGGGTGTTGAATTACCATCATAACTTTGAAAGTTTATTAGTCTAGTTCATTAAACTTGGACATATGAGTAATCAAATATCACTGAACATCCTGTGCGCGTTTCAGGTCACATGACCAAGGTCAAAGGTCAATGAACTTTGGCCGAATTGGGTTTATCTGTTGAATTACCATCAAAACTATGAAAGTTAATGGATTTTATTCATGAAACTTGTACATAAGAGTAATCAACTATCACTGAACATCCTGTGCGAGTTTCAGGTCACATGATCAAGGTCAAAGGTCATGTATGGTCAATGAACTTTGGCCATGTTGGGGTTTTTTGTTGAATAACCATCATATCTCTGTAAGTTTATTGGTCTCGTTCATAAAAAGTGGACATAAGAGTAACCATGTATCACTGAACATCTTGTGCGAGTTAGAGTAGTATTCAAAGTCAGCACTGCTGCTATATTGAACCGCGTGATGCAGGTGAGACGGCCAGAGGCATTCCACTTGTCTGTGATATTAGCGGAAAGGCAGGTGGAGAAGAAGATTATGATTTGTTTTGATCTCCGACATAATCGGGGAAGAACAAAACGATAATGATGATAATTGGTGATAATTTGTTTTGATCTCCGACAAAAATGGAGGAAGAAAAACAACGAAAAGACGATATGTTTTGATCTTAAGCGGAGGCAAATAAGATTTAGTTGAACACGCTGACATGCGCGGTAATATTTACGACTATCTGACTATACGTCCTCTAAGAGTTTACGATTACCTCCGCTATCACTACGATGTTGTAGAGAAGGTAAATATCATGGTGAACAACTCTGGATAATAATGCGTCTTTTTCGGGAGGTCATGCGACCTTTATGAGATTACGATTACCTCACGATGTTGTAGAGAAGGTGAATATCATGGTTAACCAATCTGGATAATAATGCGTCTTTTTCGGGAGGTCATGCGACCTTTAAGAGTTTACGATTACCTCACGATGTTGTAGAGAAGGTGAATATCATGGTTAACCAATCTGGATAATAATGCGTCTTTTTCGGGAGGTCATGCGACCTTTAAGAGTTTACGATTACCTCCGCCATCACTACGATGTTGTAGAGAAGGTGAATATCACGGTAAACAACTCTAGATAATAATGCGTCTTTTTTGGGAGGTCATGCTACCTTTATGAGATTACAATTACCTCCGCCATCACTAGGATGTTGTAGAGAAGGTGAATATCACGGTAAACAACTCTTGATAATAATGCATCTTTTTTGGGAGGTCATGCGACCTTTATGAGATTACGATTACCTCCGCCATCACTACGATGTTGTAGAGAAGGTGAATATCACGGTAAACAACTCTAGATAATAATGCGTCTCTTTTGGGAGGTCATGCGACCTTTAAGAGATTACGATTACCTCTGCCATCACTACGATGTTGTAGAGTAAACTCTTAAAGGTCGCATGACCTCCCAAAAAAGACGCATTATTATCCAGAGTTGTTTACCATGATATTCACCTTCTCTACAACATTGTAGTGATGGCGGAGGTAATCGTAAACTCTTAAAGGTCGCATGACCTCCCAAAAAAGACGCATTATTATCCAGAGTTGTTTACCATGATATTCACCTTCTCTACAACATCGTAGTGATGGCGGAGGTAATCGTATCTCAAAAAGGTCGCATGACCTCCCGAAAAAGACGCATTATTATCCAGAGTTGTTTACCGTGATATTCACCTTCTATACAACATCGTAGTGATGGCGGAGGTAATCGTAAACTCTTAAAGGTCGCATGACCTCCCAAAAAAGACGCATTATTATCCAGAGTTGTTTACCATGATATTCACCTTCTCTACAACATCGTAGTGATGGCGGAGGTAATCGTATCTCAAAAAGGTCGCATGACCTCCCGAAAAAGACGCATTATTATCAAAGAGTTGTTTACCGTGATATTCACCTTCTCTACAACATCGAAGTGATATGTTGTAGAGAAGGTGAATATCATGGTAAACAACTCTGGATAATAATGCGTCTTTTTCGGGAGGTCATGCGACCTTTAAGAGTTTACGATTACCTCCGCCATCACTACGATGTTGTAGAGAAGGTGAATATCACGGTAAACAAATCTTGATAATAATACGTCTTTTTCGGGAGGTCCTGCGAGGCTGCGACCTGTATGAGATTACGATTACCTCCGCCATCACTACGATGTTGTAGAGAAGGTGAATATCATGGTAAACAACTCTGGATGATAATGCGTCTTTTTCGGGAGGTCATGCGACCTTTAAGAGTTTACGATTACCTCCGCCATCACCACGATGTTGTAGAGAAGAGGCCTATCGTTGATCGGCGGTAGTGTCGCGCGCTGGAACGTCATTATCTTATTTTCCTTCCTCCGATTATGTCGGAGATCAAAACAGCTCATCATCTTCTTCCTTCGCTTTTGTCGGAGATCAAAACAAATTCTGCCTTCAGTGTAGCGTGCCGCATTTGTCCACGCGCCGGCCACATACAAATTTTAATGTATTTTTTTGTTTTTGAATATCTTCCGATCCGATATCCGAACCGATTCCGATTTTAGGAGCAAAACTTCCGAACCGAACTCCGATCCCGTAATTGCTCTAACTTACAACATTAGCTGTCGCGCTAATTCACTTCCCCGTTTATCCGATCTTAAGTACATAAACATATGGCCATTGAGTCCCCTGTACAGATCGCGCTAGAACTTCGGTCTCTGTATTTGGTGAGTGAAGCCAACGGAGTTCAGCTGAACAACCAACAAAACAGAGACCGAAGCTTTTGGTCTAGAAAAGACAGAGTCAGTTTCTTCCTTTATTCCGCTGATTTTGATTGGTCAAAAATTCCCGCGGTTGCTTCGTACATCTTCGGTAAACATCGGAAATATACAGCACAGAGTTTCACTTACCTTCATGCGAGGGAAAGACCTAATATTCACTTTCAGGTATTTATTTTTCTTTGCTTGAATTGCTTGAAATTACCTTCATGTAATCATCAGATCCCTTGTGAACTCGCCAACTCGGTCAGTAATAAAATTGTATATTTGAGAACATTTTGTTAAATTCTAATCAAATTTGGTCCGTAGAGAGCCAGCGGATATGAGCTTTAGGTTAGAGTGTTATGAGGTGTTTGTGAATCTGACTCGGCCGATCGAGCAGGGTAGTCCAGGAAGAGGCATAACCTTGTTTTTTTATATATACAATATTTTTTGACGGTTTCTTGTCAATTCGAGGGTGCTGATTACGAATCTGAATGATGCCACTCGTGTAACCTTGAGCATTTTCCGCAAATTGGCAATATCCAATATGGCCACCAAAATATGCAAATTACCCATAAAAATCATTACATTGTCCTCACATTGGATGTGAAATGCATGAAATTGTGTGGCAGGAGTGAAATACTCTCTGAAAAAATAATTTTTAACAAAATATTTATTTTCCTGATATTCAAAATGGCCGCCATGTGTCATTGTATACCTTATTATGTACAATATGAATAGGGAAAACTAATTTTCACAAAAATGAGCACTAAACTGCAAAAAATCGCGATGTATGAACAAAGTAATATGCAAATCATCATTACTCATGAGATATATTATTGATATAATGTCATATGGGAACATTGCTGTATTTTGATATCTAAAATAGCCGCAACTGGCCCAAACAGTATTGCGTACAATGGCAATGGGGGCCAAAAAATGCACAAGAGTGATCACTGAAATGCTTATTATGAATATTGAAAATATTATGCACAATGAGAAATGGGAGAAAGGAAATCACAAGAGTGAGCGCTAAAATGCATATAATGTGATAAATTAATTGCATGGTGTCTAAAAACATATTTTCTAACGAAATATATCATTCGGCTTTCAAGTTTGTGTAAAATACTGTATAATTTCGACTTTCGAAATGGCCGCCATAAGTGGGAAACCAATATTCACAGGAGTGAGCACCATACATGCACGTAATAGTGATCTATGAGTAAAATATTACATCTGAAAGCATAATTTATATTAAGATATATCATTTATTCTGCCAGTTAGGTGATAAATACGATTATTTTAAAGTCAAAATGGCCTCTACAGTCCCTCACGGTATTATGCACAATGTGAATGGGAACAAATCATTTCAACAGAATTTGGCTTTGCTTGGTCAAATTGTGATGTAAGAGTGGAATGTTGTCTGAAAACATGATTTATAACAAAATATACACAACAAAAAAAGTAAGTCCCCCTTAAACAAACATCAATAATTTCCGAACCAATGTGAGTCTATAATATATTTTTACATGAGCGTGTAGGTAATTTTATAAGCTACCCTCTGAATAAATGTTGTGGACGTATTTTTCGTCATGCTTCAGTGAGCATTGTCAGAAGGCAAAAATGTCACTTTTCAAAAGTCACAAGCCAAATATCATGACTTTGATTCCATTTTATTGGAACTAATTCCACATTCTAATCATGAAAAATAGCCAGAAGGCTTGTAAAAGGTACTTTCTAAAAGACGATGCAACTTTTTTGGCTAAATTTCACGGTTGAATACACACAAGTCCATATTTACTATAATTTGATTTTTTACACATTTATACCAATAAGAATGAAAGAATATGATGACAGTTATTTTTGGGAAGAGTATCTTCAACAATATTCATCGTTTCACGATTCAATGAACATTTATTGAAAACAAAAAATACGATTTTCAAATATCATAGGCAAGTATTGTTTCATTTTGGTAAATGAAAGTGATCTTTTCTCAACTTTTTCGTTATGTTCACGAACATTTAACATGTTTCAGTGATTCAAAGGCGTTTAATTAAACATTCACGCTTGAATGAACATGTAGAATGTGATTAGCTCTTTTTTACGTTATTGGAAAAACTGCAATTTGTAACTATGGATATCTGTCACAAACCTTGTATAGTTCATTTGATTTGATTTTTATGAAAATCCCGATGTTTAATGCATCAGTGAGCACACGATATTCGAAAATTATGCAAATGAGAAGAAAGTTCATTGTCTTGGCCCCACTCTGTGCCGTGTTGAAAGGTTAATTTGGTGTGCGCACCTTTTGGATAGTGTTACCCTGAAGCCATGTGCGAAGTTTCATGTAATAACTGCTGGCAGAAGTAACAAAAAACTGTCAATGAAACAAACCCTCATTTCATATTTGTGAAAATTTTGACTTCTTCTCTCATAGACTTGTGTACATTAAGGGGGCACATATGTTTAAGAGTATGTAACCCCTTATTCAATTTGGTGGAACTTTTTTTCAAGGCTGTCTTTAGCAATGTTATTTGGCAGTAATGTTTATCAACCTATGGGCAGAATTCTGTGCAAAAATGAAATCGATATGTTTATTCATACATGAGTGAGCACGCATCAAAGTGGGAAAATTGGTATTTTCAATGTCACAGACTCATTTTAAAGGGTAATAAATTGAATATTGAGGGCAAATTCGGTTTCAAATGTTTTTTTGTTTATCATCCATCATTTCTATTACCACTCACTTTCCGAACTTTAAACATTTTCATGGTTGAGCGAGCACATTCCATAACTTAGGAATGAATACTCTTTATGCGGCATAAAATGTATTCTTTTCGTAACAGTTTTTCTCATGACCAGTTTGATTTATGGGAAAATCAGTGGGGGATCCAGAATTTTAAAATGGGGGAGGGGCCTATAATCGGGGAGCGACAAACATTTTCAAATTTTAACGTGATCTAACAAGTTGTAGAAGATACTACCAAAAACCCCTATGACGATACGTCACAATACAGGGGCCGCGGAACGGTTTTCAAAGTGGAGGGGGGGTGGGCTGAGCCAAAGGTGGGAGGGTGGGGGCTGACTACGCAAAAAATCACAATCGTATGGTCATTTTTACATTTTTGTACATGGTATTTGAAAAAAGTGGGGGGCTGTACCCCCCCACCCCCGCGGCCCCTGCAATACAATGTGCCTACTCAACCATGAACATACGATATCAAAATTGTGTGTGGAGTGGCTAAATGATGGATAGTAAAACACTATAACACCATAAAATTCACCTAAAATGAATCTTTTTTCCAACTTTGTATTTGCACAATCTGAAACACGACCTTTGTGACTTTAAAAAATGGTCATTTTTAATTCAATCTTTGATTACTCATGCATGACTCAACCAATCAATTTCATATTTGTCCAGGAGTTGCTTAATAAGTGTAGAAAACTACCTACAAAATATCGTATCTCAAATCAATTCCGTTCAAAAGTTACAGCAATTTGATTTAGGGGGGACTTACTTTTATTGTTGTGTATATATCATATCTTATGTAATTTAGGGGATAAATACTGTATTTTAACTTTTAAAATGGCTGCCATATGCCCTTTTTGTGAACACTATTTGTCTCCACCCAAATTGTATATATTATACGATAAGTGCCTATGGTAGCCATTTTCAATTAAAAAATGCAGCATTTACAGTGTATCACCTTAATTACACAACATTATGATATATCTCGATAGAAACCATGGTTTTAGACAATAATTCACCCTTACATCACAATTCACAATTATATGCAATATTTAGAGTTGAGCAAAGCCAAATTCTGTCAAAATTATTTGTCCCATGTTACAATGTACACAATACTTTTAGGACCTACGGCAGCTATTTTGGATTTCAAAGTACAGAATTTGTTACCTCCACCTGTCCACGACCAATATGTGATGTATTTAGTTAGAAATAATGTTTAAGACAATATATGTACTCGTACATCACAGTTATATGCATTTTATGATTCTCACTCTTGTGAAAATTAGTTTCCCTGTTCGCATGTTACATAATTTAGTTAGGGCTTGTAGAGGTTATTTTAGAATGTCAAAATACAGTATTTATCACCTATATGTAAGAAGAAATGCGATGATTAAAAATAAAATGTTTTCAATTAACGTTTTACTCATACAACAGGATTATATGGATGTCATAGTCAAGCAAATCCAAATTCTTACAAAATTATATGTCCCAAAAAGATTTGTAGATAATAGTGTTTGGGCCTATAGGGGCCATTTTGAATTTCATAATACAGTATTTATCTCATGCATGACAAAAAAATGATATGTCTTGCTATAAAACATGTTGTCAGACAACATTTTACTCATAGATCACAATTACATGCATTTTATGTTTCTTACTCGTGTGAAAATTAGTTTCTCCACTCGCATTGTCCATGATTATAGGGGCTATGGCGGCCATTTTGAATTTCAAAATACAGCATTTATCACATAAATGGCATATTTACAATTATGTTTTTAGTCGGTATTCCACTCGTTTATCTTAATAATATGCATTTTAATGCTCAATCTTGTCATTTTTTGGCCCAGCCATTGCCATATTGTACATAATACTCTTTGGGCCAGTGGCGGCTATTTTAGATATCAAAATACAGCAATGTTCCCATATTTGACATAATAAACGTTAGTAATGATGATTGGCTTATATTACTTCCTTCATACATCGCGATTTTTGCATTTAGTGCTCATTTTTGTGAAAATTAGTTTTCTCTATTCGTATTGTACATGATAGTGTATACAATGGCCTATGGTAGCCATTTTGAATATCACTAAAATTAATATTTTGTCAAAAATTATTTTTTAAGATTGTATTTCACTTCTGTCATACAATTTCATGTATTTCCCAACCAATGTGCGGACAATTTTACAAATTCCATGGGTAATTTGCATATTTTGGCGGCCATATTGGATTTTTCCAATTTGCAGAAAATGCTCAAAGTTACACGAGTGGAATCATCCAGATTTGTAATCAGCACCCTCGAATTGACAAGAAACTATCAAAAAATATTGTATGAAAAAACAAGGTTTGGTCAATTTTTTATGGGGCCTATCCTGGACTAGGGTTGTTTTGAGCGCATACGAACAGTTGTCAGTGACGTCATCCCCGCTGCGTTCAGCTTGAGATTAGTCTTGGTATTCACAACAATAACAACAATAAGTACTATAATGATAATAATTATAATTGTAATAATTATTTAGAAAATAATATTAATGAAACAAAAATAATCATTATGATAATAATAATTTATAATTATAATAATAATTGGGGCAATAGTGAAACAATTTTATTGAGACCACAATAACAATAATGAAACAATAATGAGATAATAGACAATTGAAATCAATCTTTTTTTATTTTTTTTTCTAGAAATCCTAAGATTATTATTTTAATTCTCTTCTTTGATTATGAATTATATTCATTGAAAACTTAATTTCTAATGTTCAAGCAAAGAAAATCAGTATCAAGTCATGTTTACCCTGTGCACAAACCTACCACAGGGCAATTACCCCCGAAATAGGCTTAGGTTAGGTGTAGATTTTTGGATAGGGGTACAGTGTAGTTGTCAGAGGGGGGGTAATTGTCGGGGGGGGAGGGTAATTGTCCGAGGGGTGGGGGTAATCGTCCAGGGGTAGTTGCCCTTGAACCAAAGAAATCATATGCCAATATGTCAAATCAATCTGGGGCCTGTTGCATGAAATGGTCTTTCGTAGAACCATTCTACGTAAGAACGAGATATCGCTCAACTGTTTCACAAAGCCGATTTGGGCGATACGAAGAATGGTCCTTGGAAAGACACCTCCAGACATGTCCTACGTAGGCATGATCATCTTTGCACACCGCCCGCCACCGTCGGCATTGAGAGAAAATGCGTTTACGGCAAGCCACACTGACATCACCTTTAAACATATTTTTAGGGGGTTGATGCTTTTTATCTAGGATGGCGCCAAGTTATTTTTTTATATGGGGCTAGTTGTCATCAATTTCAGGTCGACAAGACGACTAAAAACGGATGTCATTTTAACCTTTCCGGGGTTGATGAAGGCCCAAATATTTTTTAGAAATATGTTTTCTTTTATTCTCCCTCCGCCCTATCCCCACCACTTTTCTATTTAAAACAAAATAAACTTGATTTATCGAAATGGGCGGCACTATCTCTCTGACCCATCATGCTTTCTCATTATAGATAATTAAACAACATGAAAACGAATTTCTTTAAAAGAAATTATGTAAGGAAAAAACGTGTTTATATAACGCTCAGCAAAAAAACACTCGATACAAAACTAAGAGGTTAAACATGCTAAATCATTTTATATTTTTATTTCATTTTCATTATTTTTTTTTATGAGATTAATTTTAATCAATGAAAACCAATTCTTGGATTTGGGATAACTTGAGATGTGAAGCAGTGAAACGAAACAAACTCCTGCAGTAACAAAATAGCTACTTGAATTTAAGATACAGACTAGGCCTAGTTTATATACGAATCCATCACAATCATTAATGAAGATAAGTTCATCAAAGAAAAGATTATGGAAAGTACGAAGAGGCGCATTTTAAATGGTAGGGTAGGCCCCTTTCGGCTCCTATGTCATGTTAAAGAAATCACGGTAGTCTCTACTCCTTACCGTGAAATATTGAACATATACATTTTCTATATTCTTAAACCTTATATTCTTATATAAACTTCCATAAATTAAGTGATCAATTTTAAATATGACCAACGTTTTATATGATCGTAATTTTTAGCATGATTTCTGATAGTATTTTTCCATTGCGGATTGCACAACTTTTTCTGTGTTTTGATTATTATTGCAATGCACTACTTTATTCACTTGGCCATGTTTGCAGCAATGTTCATATTTTTCTTGTCATCGTTTACTCATCATGCAACTGGGGTATGTTTATACTCTAAACACTCAAATTAGTATTTCTTGCGTTATATCTGGCAAATAAAATAAATAAATTAGAAGTTTCACACGCAGCCTCTCATATTTTCCTTTTTAGTCTCACACAATCAGACATGTTGATTTTGTTTACCCCTTTCAAACCATATTTTTACCTCAACAAATAACATATTAACGCATAATTTACAAAATTATCATTATATATAAGCATTCTATAAAAATACAGAATATTGAACTAACAAAATGTCGAAATTACTTAGTTAAATCAATTTTTATATCGGACAAGGGTCTCTTTCGTTGAAATATCAATGACAGGTGTCTCTAAAAGGACACCGTATTCTAAGTAAGGTAAACAATGAAAATTTCAATTTTATTCATTTATGTCTGTGAATCTTTAAAGTTTCTTCTCTTTTTACCTCATAAAGTAAGCTCCATATATCAATTCTACAATCAGTAATAAATAAAACATCATTTGATCTCCTTTTATTGAAATAAATGATTTTATGAAAAGTCGTCATTCCGAAATAAAAGGTTAAGGTGACGATGAAGACTAAATATTTTTCCGATACTATCGATATCAAAAGATGTCAAGGACTTGGAAGACAAAATTGCCTTCGTGAAACGGAAAGCGCTGATTTGTCGCCAATCTTCCTATCTCGGAAGAATGGTCCTAGGACGTTCCTACGTATCGCTCATCTCGTCATGCAACAGGCCCCTGAGTACTTTAAGATTTAAATAAAAAGATTGTACAATTCCCCATAAGCTATGTATTATAAACGTGCCATGCCCAAAACAGAGAGAATAATAAGATTTCACAATCTTTTTTTGTCCGCAAAAAACCCTGTTTTTTCATCACAAAGATGACAATAACTTGACTTCTAGATATTGGAATTTGAAAATTCAAACAGTTTTGTGAATCGTAGATATTGAGCCTCATTGTGAGCCTATCAAATATGCTGGAACAGCCTTTCCTAATTTTCACCTGAAGTGCCTATTGTAGGGCCTAACCTAATAAAAAAGTAGGGGTCTAAATCTAATGACGCACAACGACAAATCGTCCATAGACTGTGTACAACGGATAGATCATCTCCGCACAGCGATTTGGAGACCGCTGATTGGTCAATCGCACAGAAGTATCGATAGCAATAACGATGTCCGGTCACGTAGTGATGCGGGAAATGGTCTTGGTTTGTGATCAGATCGCTCTGGTATCGATCAAAAATTATCGAAACGCTGCAATTTCATGCATATTCACGTGACGCTCCGAAACCTGGAAGCCATTTGACTTTGTGCACATAGACTACAAATTCCAACAAACCCGATGCCATATCAACGCTAATTCGTAAGATTTTGACGGAAAAGCAAGAAGTAATCAAAATTCCCTTACCTGTGCAGCACAGGTATCGGTGAGAAAATAAATCCTCCGAGAATACCTTTCATAATATAACTTGGACATAAGAGTAATTAAGTATCACTGAATATCCTGTGCAAGTTTCAGGTCACATGATCAAGGTCAAAGGTCATGTGAGATCAACGAACTTTGGCCGCATTGGGGGTATTTGTTGAATTACCATCCTATCTCTGTAAGTGTATTGGTCTAATTCATAAAAAGTGGAAATAAGAGTAACCAAGTATCACTGAACATCTTGTGTGAGTTATAGTAGTTTTCAAAGTCAGCACTGCTGCTATGTTGAATCGCGTGATGCAGGTGAGACGGCCAGAGGCATTCCACTTGTTATTAATTAGTTTACCTTTTTTGCCCCATTTTTCAAAGAAAATAGTCAATGGGTATGGACCCTCTACCAAAATTGTGTTTTATTTGGCGCTTAAATTTGTCAATTTTCACTTTCAGGTTTTTTTTTTTTTATTCTCCTGTTCGTATGATTATCACACCCTTTGGCATTTTTTTCATTAGCTCCAACTTCGGTCCAAATTGAACCTGTTGGACGATGGTTTGAAGTAAGGCTACACCGACAACGCAATCATCTGTCAGCATCATACACAGAATCATTGCCAAGTGATGATGATGAGGAAGACTCAGGAGAGGAAGATATTTTTGATGAAGATGAAGATGATTCTATGCTTCAAACGTTGGATCCCAAGGAGTGGAAGGTACTTTTATAGTAATATTTGGAATTTATTGAAATCTTGAACTTTTGTCCTTGATGAACAAGAATGTATTGATTTAACATAAGGGTAAACTGCAAGACCTTTAAGAATATATATTTATAAAATCTTTACTCCCAATACATAATTAATTGTGATTAATTTTTTCTAGAGATATTAGATTTTGTGTTTATATGTAATAAATTTCTGATAATTTTATTTGGTTTTATTCCTATTTACAGGGAATGAAAATTGTTTTCAAAATGAATAATACCATTTAAAGAACTGAGAATTCTATCCAATGAAAAAATCATCTCATTTCTAAGAAAAAAGTCATGATCATTGAAGCATTGTGAGCTACTTTTTAATGATCACAGCTACATTGTAGGTCTAAAAATATGCCTGATCTACAGAAAATTCATTCATGCATCACTGATCAAGATTTGCAACTAGAATGAAAGACCATACTTTACTCTCATACAGTATGATATACTATTCATGAGATGTTATTTTAGCCAGCCTGGTAATTTTTTAGTTCCAGCATAGTTCACATTTTCCTTTTTCCGTGTAGTTTACTTTATTTCTGTAGAAAATGTAAAATATCATTTCTTATTTTCGAACAGGATCATGACCACTATAAAATCCTAGGGCTTTCTAAACTGAGATACAAGGCATCACAGCATGACATCAGAAGAGCTCGTAAGTTGACCAATTGGAAGTTTCTTCCATGTTTTTTTTAGTACTTTGTCCTGTAGTAAAGTTCACAAATATACTAATACAAAAGTTAACAAATGTACAGGATGAAGTTGACCTTGAAGGCCATGTCCATCCCAAGAAGAAGTTATTTTAATTAATGGAGAAAATTCAATTGAGCATATTGCGGAAAATTTCTTTTAAATTGGATGTAATATGATAAAGTATGACATAATTTACAAGCTTTGCAAAATTAACCAGACTGACTGGGGTGATTTCGGTTCTTTTCATGATGTATGGTCACAGAATTACATAAGTCCTGTCCTCTCCTTGAAAGCTAAATATATTTGCCTTTATCTACATAGGTTGGAACATATTGAAAACCCAATCTTATTGGTTTGTGTTTTGTTTAAAACTGTTTTTGTTATTGGTTCTTTTTGTGGGGGGGGGCTTCTTATACTGGTCTTATGGGAATAATTTTTTTTTGGGGGGAATTATTCTTTATTTTGCTGCCTTTTCTTCTTTGTTAGACAAACGAAAGGTTCTGAAGCATCATCCTGACAAAAGAGAAGACAGAAAAACCAGAGTAAGGAAATCTGGTGATGATGATTACTTCTCATGTATTACAAAAGGTGAGATTTGTCCCTTGTTTTGAAGTTAAGCTTGTAGATTAGCTCACTTAAAACGTCTCTAATAGATACTGAAATTTTTGTTTGACTTATTACATGAATCTCAAAGGGGATTCAGGATCAGGGCCTTGTTTCATTAAACCTTGATATTGATGGCAAATTACAAGTTACTATTATTGGCATATAAAGTCTGGTATAATTTTGTTGGTTGAAACCAAATTGATATATTTAACGTTTGATGTTGATATTAAATTCTGTGCTACAAGCTTTTGTTCTTCCTATATGGACTAGGTTAAAATTTGTTGTTTCATTTGTAGTGAAAAAGAAATATAGACTTGAAGGTATCAATTAAAAGTATTAAGAAATTGTGCTCTTGTTATGCATATGGGTCTGGACACTTTATATAAAATTTTTACTGGAAAATTTATAAGTATGTTTTCAGCTAGTCTCTGTCTTTGTGAAAATAATATGCAGGTTGAAATGCTTTATTGTTGAAGATCTTTTCATGATACCCTTATATGCATTTTTTGGTCTTGCTTGTCTTTCAGCATATGAAGTTCTTGGTAACCCAGTGAAAAGAAGAGCTTATGACAGTGTTGATCCTGAGTTTGATAATGATGTCCCATCAAATAACCAGCAATCAAAGGACAAGTTCTTTGCAACCTTCTCTGATGTTTTCAAGAGAAATGCAAGGTGAGATTTATTCAGATTGATTGTTGCCAATTTTAAGTGTTGTTCATTCTCTGTTAAAATTAGTAAAACAAGATCAAAAGAAGGAATTCGTTATATTTGCACATTCTCACCAATCAATACAATAAAAGGGAAAACTAGCATGCAATGAAATAATTATATAATATTGACTGGCCTTGAGGGGAACATCAAATATATTGCCAGCAAAAGAATCATATTGGCCCGAGTCTTTAGACGAGGGCAATATGAGTCTTTTAAGGGCAATATATTTGATGTTCCCCGAAAGAAGAGCCAGTCAATATTTTTATTATCATCCAAATCAGATATCTAGAGCAAAAATCGTGATAATGGTGATATTTCTTTTTAAAATAGTTATATTGTGTCTTGTTAATATAAGGGTGTAGGCTCTACACTTTACCATTATGACGTACTTGCAAGCGCTTGGATCCAGTGATGTCTTTATTATGACGTATTTTGTTGGCGCGCAGATCCTATGAAGCGTATCTCTTTATACGCATTCTCAAATGCCCGGATGTGAGACCAGGGAAAATACAAAGGTATATTTTGCGTCGTCTCTGCATGCAAAGTAAATATGCGCATTGAGACCGAGGAAAATACAAATAATATACCTATCCCTTCCAGATATTTATGAATCTAGGGCAATACGGTTTTGTAAATGACCAGCTCAGATGTCTGATACGGGTGATAATGAATTATATTCCAGGTATCATATATCAGTTATACCCTTTTTAAAGAAAATTAAACGTTTGATGCTTTGAGAAACTCCTGTCCAGGATTGTGGACTAAAAGTACAAAAATTTTGTTTTGTTTCCTTTCGTCTCTTCAAATGATAGTAATGTATGTTTTATTTCAGCTCACCCTAATAGATACAGGTATTAATTATTTTTTTATTTTATTGTATTCAGATGGTCTATCAAGAAACCTGTTCCCGATCTAGGCAATGACAAATCAACTTTTAAGGAAGTGAATAATTTCTACAACTTCTGGTAAGGAATTATTCGGCATGAGAGATGTATACGCCCATGGCATCTCTAACAGCAATAGCTGTCATGACTATGAGCACATCATAATGTTGTCAAACATGAAATTTAAGCTGAAATCTAATGTTGTCCCCCGATTCTCATCCTTGATTGAATGTGTTTTTTTTTGCTTGATCAAATATCACAGATCCATGGGTGAATTGAATTGATCATTCAAGTGATTGAAAATAGAAGAAAAACACAATAAACTGTAAAAAATATAGCACAACAAAATTTATAAGTTTAACTTCAGGCACAGATGACAGTGAACATTTATGTGCACAGCATAAGGGATCATTAGTGCATCACTGTAAACCAAAAACTATCACAACTGCACCTTTTTGTCTTCAATGAAAACTGGAACTCTCATCACATTTCGAAAGTCACCAAAATCTTTTATTCAACATCAGAGGAAGGTTCCATGGCAGTGCAGTTACCTTCCAGGTGTTTTGCCTTTATTTTCAGTATTTCTTCAGATCAATGTTCTTTCTTTTCCTGACCTTGAAAGTTGTGTATATTGAACTAAAAGAATATTACTTGATGACTTAGAGAGCAATGAATTTACTACTAACAACCCATCGTCGTAAAGGAGTTTTTGTTTGTTATTTTCTTTACAGTTGTACATAGTTTACTGAAATCCATGTATCCTAAATAGCTGAGTGAAAAATCTTTGACAAACTACTTCACAAAATACACCTTAGATTTGAAAAAAAAAATGTATTTGTGTAAGCTAATGTAGGAGCTAATTATTTTCTTGGTGAAGCACAGATAGCATCAGTTTGTATACTTTACAATAGATATACAGCCATCATGAGCATCGTCAAAAAAGCTTGATCTTAGGCCTGTTGCTAAAAGAGTTCCAATCAAACTCAAAATTCTGAAAACAAATGCAACCTTGCATCTGAGATGTAGATAAAGGAAAGCTGGTGTGTCATGAATGCCATATATACAATATATATATTTTCAGGTATGACTTCCAGTCATGGAGGGAGTTTTCCTACCTTGATGAAGAGGAGAAGGAGAAAGGAGAATGTAGAGAAGAGAGGCGGTGGATAGATAAACAGAACAGAGCTGAGAGACAGAGGAGGAAGAAAGAAGAAAATGCAAGAATGAGAACGCTTATTGGTGAGTTTTATCTTTCCATTTATAGAGAAATTGCTTGCCCGATTGCCAAATAATTGGTTGATCGATTGATTATTGATCAATCTAGAAATAAAAATGAGTTTCCACCTAGTCATCTTGACCATGTGATAATGAGTATGTTCCTTTTTTTTATAGTGAATGTTTCTTTTAACAATTATTACCAGCTTTCAGATCTTTAAGTATTAAGTGTTACCTAAATTGCATTTCGACTAAAGAATTCATTGTCTTTTGATGGTTTCAGCTTCTTAAAAAGAAGCCGATTTAATATCTTCTGAACTAGTGATAAAAAAACCTGATGCAAGCTCTCACTCTAAAAGATTTTACCTTTATTGTTGATATTCACATATGCATGTGAACAGGCAACAATCCTAAGTAAATTTTGTTTATATATTGTTATGCTCAATAGATAATGCCTATGCCTGTGATCCCCGCATCAAACGATTCAAGGATGAAGAAAAGGAACGCAAGGCAAGAGAGAAACGAGCCAAACAAGAGGCAGTTAAAGCAGCAGCCTTAGAGAAAGAAAAGGTAGGATGATTTTTTTTCAATTCAATAAATCCTTAGATTCTTTGTTTCACAAAGAATATCATTTAGTGAAATAGTACTTGAGCTATGATGAGCATTTTGAACATTAACTCCCTTGTTTTATTCTTTTGTGAAACTTACCCTTCCCCAGTACATGTATTCAAACTTGTAATTTTTTCTCCAGAATTATGGTTCTCCTCATGAAATTTTTTTTCTTTCTTTTAATTCAAAAGCAACTGTTACACTTAGTTTTTTTTTCAAATCAGGAAGGCTGCATAATTTTCATGAGGAAACATTTAGAATATGAAACATTATATCTCAAGATTACAGATCTGCAAAGATTTTTGAAAACAATATCTCTATATTGTATGAGGTAAATGTATGTGTTTGGATAGAATAAGATCTCTTTTCTAGACCCATAGTGAGTACAACTAATGGCATTTGATAAATTCACATTAAAATAATACATGCTATAGATAAATCTGGGCATACGTGACAAAAGACGATGTAAATAATTTCTATTATTATTTCCAGGAGCGTCTAGCAGTTCTTGAAGCAGAGAGGTTAGCAAAAGAGAAAGAAGAGGAAGAAGCAAAAGCAAAGGTGAGATGATATGTATGAATGGGTTTTCTTTTTCTCCAGTATCTGAGGTCAGTTGCACAGTGAGTAGTGGCTAGATGAGATACCACTGTTCCATTGGTTAGTCTCTATATTATTCCTTTTGATTAAGATGGCATTTGATGTTTATAGTAGAAGAGTAGTATTTGGAGCTATTTTATGTTCCTTTGTTCATTAGCTACATGTTTGCAGTGTGAATGTTGAATGGAGTAAAATTAATGCATATATAGTGGTTGTATATTGTAAGTTGCATTATGGGTTAAGAACTAGTTACAGTTTCAGCATCTCGGGGCTTGTGTTGCTGCTGTTCAATGTGGCTGCAGCACTTTGACTTCAACAATTCTGAAAATGTATGATCCTCTGTTGTATTACCTGTTTTAGAATCAAGTTTTGACAAATGAAATTTATTTAATTGACTTACACAGAGGTCTATTTCAAGAAAACAATGTATTATTAATTTTTTTATCAAAAAGGGAATTGATGATACAAATATATATCTCAAGCAGGCTTTTTCCAAACAACTTTCAACATTGTGTGGCAAATGGTTATTTGGAAAAGGAATAACAAATGCAACACTTTTAGAAGAGGTGGAAATGCATATATACTGTAGAACTCATTATTTTATGTTAATTTGATTACTATGTTAGGCACAAGCAGCCAAAAAGGAGAAAGAAGCACTCAAGAAAGCGATGAGGAAAGAAAGAAAAGCATTGAGAGAGACCTGTAAGGTGAGTGTTATAATAATAGATTTACCCTGTCAAATAATGTTAGTTTGGATTTCATCATGGTATAATACGAAAAAGTCATTGATGCAGATGTACTCTTAAGGACACATTTTACAGACACACCTAGTGGCCAGTTGTAGTAAGTCTTTCAAATTAAAAAATATGCGAGAAACTTGCAGGTTTACGTTTTTGAAATAGAGGGGGTACAGATAATAATTTTCTTATTATGTACATGTATGTTCAATGTATTTTCTCAAAAAAGAGGGGATGCACGTCCTTTGCGCCCTTTCCTGGATTTGCCACTGCTAGATTAAGTAAAAACTCATTGATACATTTTTTGACCCCCCTCCGCCCTCTCTCTTTCTATGCCACAGAAACATGGGTACTTCACAAATGAAGATGGTCTTGTAAAAGCAATGGAAGACATGGAAAAGTTATGTGAAAGATTATCCTTGGTCAGGTATGTGAAGTTTCTAGAGCTTGGAATATTATGCTGCATAGTTTTGTAATTTTCCTTGCTCCATTTTGATTACAATAACAAATGAAATGTTGCAATTTCCAGATTTTCAGTGATATTTGCAACTTCAAATTGAATATATTCTTCAAGCCAAGACTAAGCATGTGTATAACTCTATATCCTCAAACTTCCCTGTAATCTATGCTACCCACTTTGTTAAAATTGATTGATATTAGTGCATATTTGGATGAGTAAAAAAAAACAATCACAAGAAACATCATCCTGTCCAATCAGGCTTTAATTCAAGCATTAGTCTTTTGTGATTTAAATTTCAAATTATTTTTTTTTTCTCAAAAGCATATGGTTTTATCACATTCATTTATTCTATTTCACTCTTTAGATTACAAGAGGTTAATGAGAGATTCAGTGGAGCAGACCAAGACAAATCAAAGGCTATCTTTCAAGAAGAGGTATGCACTTACAACAATACTTTCAATACTTTTCCATCTGGAGCTTTTCAAGTATAACCATTTTCAAGCAACCATAATTTCATGCATATGATTAGGTTTAGATAAGGACCTATTCAGTTTAAAGCAAACTAGAGTAGTCGCAATTAACAATCATTACAAGAGGAGTGCTTTAAAGTTAATGTTAATTATTACCTTAACAATATTAGATTGATATGTACTAAGTTGTAGTATCCACCTACTGACAGAATGATGTGCTTGATTTTTTTTTTATTATTGAACAATTACTCATTATCCACCATAGTCATTTGGCAACAATTTTCATTCTATATATGAACTTGCAAACATTTTGGTGTTAATTTTGTTGGATTATTTTAGGATTTATCATCATCAGAATTTATCTTGCCCTTGCTAGCATGTTCACAAAGTGATGAAATTGCACTGATTAAGTTATGGTAAAGTTGAAAAATGCATGAATTACTTTGGGATACTGACACTTTCCTCCTTCTTTTCAGGTGGCTGCATTGACAGCTGAGATTGAAAGGGAGCACCAAGAGGAGCTACGTAAACAGCAGGAGCTCCTCTCCAGCTCAAAAGGAGGGGATGGTGGTGGAGCTAAGGGAGGTAAAGCCTGGAGTGAAGCAGATACTGCACTCCTCATTAAAGCAGCTAATATCTTTCCTCCAGGCACAAGCTCTCGGTAGGTATCGGTTGGTGCCCCATGAACTCTGGCTTTCCATGTTATTTACAGATGTAGATATTTTGAATAACAATTTTTTTTGGGGGGAGGGGCGGTATTGCAGATATTTTATGCATTTGTCTGAAAATATTTGCCGCTTTCTAAAGTTCATGAATATCATACGACATGAAGTTGAAACATGCTAAAAATTGAGAAACCCTTATGAAAGTCCCGTGTTATATGCGACAACTCCTGATTCCTATTGCTTTCCAAATTTCTTAATATGCAGGTTTTGACAACAATTTAATTTGACAAATCATGTCATTGCGGCTTAAACTCATAGATGGCACATTTGCCATCAATTTTTTTCTTACAATGAAACTGATTTTCATTGGCTGTGGAGCGTAATGACCATGGTTGTTGCCATTGATGATAGTGTTACCATTAATAGGAAGTTTAAGCCATTTCAACTCTTCCCTTTTGCATTATTTTGTACTTCTCTTTTTTATCAAAATTGCAGGCTTCATGAAAAATGCCTTCTTTAAAAAAAAATGTATTCTACACATACGTGTCTGTTGAAGAATTGTTGAAAATAGTAGTTTTTCTTCTCAAAATTCTTTTTGATTTTATCCCTTAAGATACTTCAATTCTTTTTACAAGATTGACATCCATGAATTATCATTTGATTCTATCTGGTGATTTTTTTTTTTAGATATGAAGTGATTGCAAACTACATCAACAATCATTCTACATCGGGTATCAACAGAGTAGCCAAGGATATCATCAGTAAGACTAAGAATCTACAGAGATTAGGTCAGTACTTCACCTGCCCCTTCCCATTTCCTGTGTGGGTTTGCATATTCATAACTGGATTTATTTGTGATTACTTACAAAATTTGAATGAAGGACCCCTACTCAAAGGTTGTTACCTGAAGGGACCTGGTTGGCACAGTGGTTCTATGGTTCCGAATCCTAATACAGAATTTTATAAAATATGCACAGCTGGCCAAATTTAGGTGGGATCTTCCTGAAATGGTTCATCTATGAAAAGTCTTAATGCTCTTTAATATTACCCTGACTTGTGCAGATTGTAAAGTGGAGAAAAACATTGAGAAATATGGGAGTCTGATGTACAAAACCTTGGAGCTGCCCAGTATTGAATATTATCAATCAAGGTCATCACAACTTTTTTGCCATGATAGTCATGTGATTGTGTTTATTAATTAGATGGAGGCATGAAACAAGCAGCCAATGAGAAAGCATTCGAGAAGTTTCAGCAGGCTACTGGAAACAAGATGAAGAAATCTGATGAAGCTCAACCTTCAGAAAAATTTGAAGGTAAAGAAATGTTTCAGCTATCATTTAAGCAATCTGGTAAATATGATCAAAATTATAGAATTCTAAGGTTCAAATGAGAAAGACACTTGATTTCTGTAAAATGAATTGAAACTTTTTAACTGATAGATTTTATATTTGTTTCATTGATATATTGATGGTCATAGTCATAAGAACAATTATAACAACACCAACAGTAATGCTTAGAAATTATAGTATCATATTTATCATAGTTATTTACACTTATTGCTTGAGGTGAATTGAAATTGGAGAGGAAAGTAAGTTTCGCAGTAATTCAGCATCCTAGTAAATATTTGCTCTTCAAACTACATAAAAAGGCAATATTAAGTTCACTTGGCTGTGTAGGTGCATGATGTTGTGTCTTTGTCATTTCAGCTGGAGATGGTGCTGGTGCAGAAGGTCCTAAACCATGGACGACAGATGAACAGAAGAGATTAGAACAAGCCTTGAAGACATTCCCTGCCAGTGCTACAGATAGATGGGATAAGATTGCAGAAGCTGTACCCACAAGGACTAAGAAAGAATGTATGAAGAGATATAAGGTATGAATAAATTATCCCTTTCTCCCCCCCCCCCTCCCCTTCCCCCATCTTTCCTTTTCTTCCACCTTCTTATTTTCCTTCTTTTCTTCCTCCTTTCTCCCATTGCTCCCTTAAATTTTCTCCACAAGAGGCCCGTTGCATAAAACTTTTTACCTGAGAAAACTCGGGTTGTTTTTACTGGAGTTTTTGCCCTGTGTTAAAGTCAATGGCAGAAATCAGACTAACCTTAGTTTTCAGTTTTTACCAGAGTTTTCTCAGGTATAAAGTTTTATGCAACAGGCCCAAGGTCTTCTGCTTCTCCTTTTGTAAAGAGCAGGGAGTTATTCTGATGAAAAATCAATATTTTAGATTATTAGCGGTATCAGACATCTGAGCAGGGCAGCTGTAATACATTATTGCTTGCTGAGGACTGATCAAACGGTTGGTCAATAAGTTTTCAATTGTTTATTCATGGACCCAAATTATTGCCCACTAAGGAAAATCAATGAGAAAGTGCATGGAAATGTAGCGGGCAATAAGGCAGAGCTAACATCTGCATACTCTACACATCCTATTTAACCATGCAGTGCTGAACGTCATGTTGTTAATCAAGATAAGACAAAGCTTGATACTACGTCCCAGGCCAGGGACACGTTATCTCAATTACGTCACAATGGTAAAGTTCAGAGGCCCAGTCTGTTCAACATGACAAAATAGATTCCCATTTTTTTTTAAAGGGTAAAATATCAGTATTTTCATGATTTTTGCTCGAGATGTCTGATTTGGATAATAATAAAATATCGACTGGCTTTTCTTTTGGGGACTCTAGATCACATTGCCCTTAGAAGAACCATGTTGCCCTCGTCTAATGACTCAGGCCAATATGATTCTATTGCAGGCAATATATTTGATGTTCCCCTCAGGTCAGTCAATATTGTATACTCTAAAACCAAAGCAACTCGTGAAGTCTGTGTATTTAGCTATACAGCTCCAAAACTGTGGAACCAATTTCCCTTAGAATTAGAATGGCACAATCTGTACTTGTTTTTAAAACAATATTGTAGACACATCTATGTTGGTAAGTGTTCAAAGTAGATCATCATTTTTAGTAAGTAGTATGAGCAATGGAGGTAACCAAAGCACAGTAGAATGTATCTAAATTGTGGATGCGCTATACAAATTTATCATATTATTATTATTATAATTATTCATTTTGATTTAGTTATTAACATTGTAAACAATCTTATGATAAGTAGAAGGAAACGTTTAGTGTATAGTTTGAATCTCTTTAGAACTGTTTGACTCTCATATGACACAGTGTTGATAGTGTCATTAAAACATTTCCTTCTCTGTCTTCTTTATCCATCCTCTGCTTGCTACTCTTCTTCCTCATCCCTTTTCTCCTTTCAACATCTCCCTCTCCCTCATAATTTTCCTCCTCTCTTCCTCTCCTTCTTTCCCTCTCTTTCTTCTCATTCTCCTCTCCTCTTTCTGCAAGCCTTTCTTCTCTCTTGGTGTGTTTTATCATCATTTTGTTTTAATGTTGCTCTTCTTCTGTCATTCATAGGAACTAGTTGAGATGGTAAAAGCCAAGAAAGCAGCCCAAGCTCAGGTTGCAAAGTCCAAGAAACCATGATACGCTGACCCTTCACTCCAACCCACTCACACCAACTGGTCAAAGATCTACTTGCCTATGTAATGTAACACATTGAACCGTACATTTCAGCTGTGACTCTCTGGACATTAATTGTCATTTGCATATGCAAATGATTGCAGGGTAACATTTCATGAAATGACTTGTGGGATGTGTTATTTGACAACTGTTTTATCCGACAGTTACCATAGAAACTGTGCTGCTCAGCCAATCAATATCAAAGAAAGATGTCAGATCTGACAACTTGTCGGACATAAATGTTGATGAAACGCTCCCCTGAACTGAATATATTTCGGTGCAAACATGGGATCCTTCTTTATTTTCAGCTTTCACATCCCACTTGTAATTTAAAGCTCAAAGTCTTTTTCATTACTGGTAAATAAAAGTGAATTTATTGGTAAGACAAAGCAGTGAGATATTGATCTAATTTTTAATATATTTCATAACCCCTGCTGAAGATAATTTGCTATTACCCCATGTTTGGTCTTACAATTCAATTGTCATCCAATATTCAAAAGCAATCAAGGTCCATGGTTCTATTGCAATTTGTATGCAAAATTAGGATTGGAGACTTTTGAAAAACCCTAAAACTGATTGATCTGAATTGAAGTCCACTGATTGATTGCAAATTGCTTTGGGGTTTATAGGAATGATTTTTGTTTTGACAGGATATTAATTGTTATACAATGAGCAACTTTTTCATGACTGACAAATAAAATAATTTTTTAAAGAAAATTGCCAGCTTTGTATATATCTTTGATTATTTCCTGACATTTTATACATGTCTTGGTGAGAAAATTGGTATTCTATATTTGAAGGCATAGGGTTCTACATTTGTTAGTGTCTTTTACTACTGATATTTTTCATCATGAAAGACATGGGGGGGGGCTTTCTTTATATGATGAGAAAATTACGATTAGAATTTTATTTTAGATGAGCTTTAAACCTGCAGTGAAGACAAGTTATAGCGAAAATTAAAAGAAATCATGACTTGGAGAAAAAACAAAACAAAAGCAGTTTGTAAAAGTGATATTGGCAGTACATTTTTATATTTCTCATTAACGTTTTTCATTACTGAATTTTGCATTGTACATGGTGCATCCAAAGAATATATTTCATCTCATTGAATACCAATTCAATTACTGTAAATACCCCTTTTGTTTATACACATACATATACATATTGAATATATACACTCCATATTCATCAAAATGAATTTCAAGACAATATACAGTGCGTCCCCAAAAAACGTCCCTCTGACATAGGACTGAATTCTAAAATGTGGTAGTATTCTCAAAGAAAGTTCATTACATGATCTAACTTCTCTGAAAATTTCATTGGTCGCACTTCAGCAGTTTTTAATACACACTCTGTTATGAAACAATGGTGCATTTTAGCCCATTCCAAGTTTGCAGCATTGATGCATATCTGCATTGTCTATGGCATGTTAACCCCCATTCTTACATCCAGGATCTGAGCAGGGACATTTCCCTAATCATATCGAGGCTCATCAAATCATAAACTTGGGCATGTTCAGAAGGACAAGAAACATACAAAATTAAGTTTGTTTGATGATTGATAAGGGGAATCAGTGCACCAACTTGAAAGAAAACTTGAATGATGGATGAGTAAAATAAGCTGAAAAATAAAGGGGAATCGACAAGTTAATCACCCTTGGAACTTTAAAAAGATACTTTAAAAAGTTACATTGAATTAACTTGACCACAGTAGCATATTAACTAAAAAGTGATAAAAACAAAAGTGTGGTATTAGGCATGAAACAGACGTTACCCATTGTCTTATCATTGTGCATCTCCCGTTATCAAACATGAAATGAATTGTCAAATATTGTTTTTGCCGTTCTGAACATGCTCAAGGTTGTGATTTGATGAGCCTGGTTTGATCATGGAGATTTCCCTGGTTAGATCAGGGAATTCCTTGGTCAGAATGGTCAAAGGGGGTTGATGTGCTAGAAAGTGCAGAACACACAGTAGTGCTGCCTGCATGCAAACTTGGAATGGGCTGAAAATCACCACTGTTACATAATATACTGTGTATTCAGAACTACTGAAGCGAGACCAATGAAATTTTTATAGAAGTTAGAACATGAGATGAGCTTCCTAGTTCCATACATTTCATTGAGAATAATATTTATTTTTTTAAGTAATTTAGCCGCATATAAGAGGGACATTTTGGGGGGACACGCTGTACATACATACTACATGATATATTTGTCTTTCTAGAAGTCAATCACTGGACAGTAATGTGAGGAAGGAGAGGATATGAAGGACGGATTAATAAATGAATGAATTGATAGTATGAACAAAGATACTACAAGGGGAAGATTGGACACTTCAACAATTTTTTTGAAACACTCGATTTATGCTCATGGGGAAGGGTACCCACTAGCATTAAGTAAGTAAACCATTGCACATCGGCACATGGCTGTGTATGAAACATATGGGGAAATGAGAGAGGAGATTTGGAGAGGGTACAAGGGCGGTGCATGGGAATAATTCCACATTTTACTCAGAAACCTCTGAAATATATTCATCTTTGATTAAAGAAAAAAAAAATATTTTTTATGTAAAAAATCATCTATTTCTTCACCCCTCACCATTTCTCTCATGTGTTTTGTACACAACCATATCGCGATACGCAAAGGTAAAAAAAGGTTGTTACTTAACGCTTTTGGGCACTCTTCCTGAGCATTGCATTGCGCGGTGTATGTACTGTCCGATCTTCCCCTTGTAGTATCTTTGGTATGAATGAGTGGGACGAGAAGATTGATGAATTGATTAATTGATGAATTGACCAATAGATGGATGGATTGACTGAATGGGTGGATGGATGGATTTATTGATGTTGATCGATCAATTGTAATAATGATTGACTTATTGATGCGGCAAGAGCAATTATATATGAGGAGCGTTGTGGCCCAGTGGGTTAGTCTTCTGACACTGAAACAGAAGTCATGGGTTCGAATCCTAGCCATGGCGTAATTTTCTTCGGCAAGAAATTTATCCAAATTGTGCCGCACATGACCCAGGTAAGGTAAATGGGTACCTGGCAGGAATTTATGCCTTGAAATGCCACTGCACTGTAAAATGCTGCAGGGCTAAAAGCCAGGGTAATAGTATCCAATTGAGCGCACAGGGATGCATTTGGCAGTGATATACGCATGTTGGTATTGTTATTATATTTTATTATAAGAGGATCATATTTCAATATTCACATGTTCTGAAAAGACAGTACAATAATTTTCAAAGTCCGTGTAGACTGTTGTGCCCTTCCATGTTTAGATACATATTTACAAATTTAATATCATGTGTCTCAAATGAGAAGCATTTGATCAATATAAATTCCTGAGTATGCTCTCCTGAGCTGCTTAGAAGGCAAATAGATTTTCAATATATTTATCATTAGGCATTAAAGTGTCAGGATTTCCAAGGGGCGCATGTGCAGGGTATTTCATAAAGAGGAGACGCGTGTATGTTTATAAGAAAAATATTTTATCAATGAGGTTTATCATATGATGCCTTGGAGCAATATTATTAGAGCAGGCACGCACTCCCAATTTGCAGGATCATGTGCAGTGGAAGTGAACTATCTATTTTGCCCTTTAGAAAAATTGTGTTAAGTGATCCCTTATAGAAAACCAATCAAGCTATTATTCCAAAATTGTTAATTTGTAGAAAAAACACATTTTTTTCAATTGTCAAAAACGTGTATTTTTAACGTACAATTAGTAGATCGTGAACAACTAATGGGATATCTTGGAAGAGTGATTTGTGACTATGTTACAGGCAAGAAAATAGTTTTCATTAATTTTTGGTTTTATTTTGACAGAAGCAGTTCTATAGCCCTTGTCTTATTGTCTTCCTTTCATGATTGAGCATGCTTTTATCTATATTTATAATAATTATTAGTATTTCAGAATGTATTTCAGTGTTAATTATCATTTTTGGCAAGCTGAATATATACATGCTGAGATATATTTTTTCACTAATGAATATAATACTTAGGCAGATGACCACCTGCACAAGCATTAGAGAACCTACTCAGTCTCTATTGATTCAATACCAAGGCCTCACATACAGGATCAAGAGTGAATACTGAGGGAAATTTGTACCACGAAGTGATGTGATCATCTAAATAGGACCACCTCTTCTTTCTCAAAAGGAAGATGAGTGTGTCCTTTGTGATCCTGCTGATCTAGACTTGGGACGACGGGCATGGGAAATTCCTTGCTGTGAGTTAGAGCTTTTGCCAGAGGAAGGTCTCCCAGATGACTTTGACGGTCCATTCAAACTGGTGAGTGATGAGGATGTTGTTTTTAGGTGTACAGACTGGTTAACCCCTGGACTAAATGTTTGACTTCTAATCCGTCGATCCTTCAACGATCCATTCTTGCTTTCATCTCTTGTAACATCTAAATTTGCTTTGTCTTTGTTTTCTAATGCATTGAGGAGTTGTCGTTTGGACCGTGGAACCACAACTTGCCCGTTGGTGTTCATGACACCCGATTGGCTCCCTTTGCTCTGATAAACCATGTTCCGGGGAACGCGAATTTCAGTTGCGCGAATTAGTCCAGTGATGGGATCCACCCTGAGTTTAACATTTGAAGGGACATCTGGGAAGATATCTGATGCCTTGCGCTCAATTGTAGACATCTCAATATCAGGAATACCATCATAATTAACCATATTGGTCATGTTCTGCATCTGCAGCTGAAGCCCAAGACTAGCAGCATGTGCCATCTGAATGTTCCGCTTCTCCTCCAGGCGCTTCTCTCGCTGTCTGCGTCGCAAGAATTGCCGCTGTTTTTCACGGTATTCCCCAATGATTTCATTTCCACCACCAATTGTGATACTACCAATTGATGACGTAGATGCAACATCAAGTTTTGATTTGATTTTGCTCTTCCAGCCGTTGGGCTTGTTAAGCATCTGCAGCCGATTCAGCATGGCCTCCAAGACTGGCATATAGATCTGGGGATTGAGAAAATTTATCTGGAAATTAGTTTTCATGGGTATGAAGGTTCTGTCAGTAATCAATTAATTTTTTATCTCTTTTTCTATATCAATTTCTGATGCAGTCTTACATCACAAATTAATGTCTATTCCATAATGAATAATAATCCTAAGAATTGTTTTAGGCAGTTCAGGGCCCTGTTGCATGAAAATTTATGTCATCATGACACTTTTATGCAACAGGGCCCAGGTCGTTTAATGATCAGCTGTGAACGAATGAAGCTTGTAAAATATGAAAGCCTTTAAAAGGATCTTGTGCAAACTCAAATGTGTGAAAGATTTGATTAACTACTTTAGCCTGTAGCTAGCTATTTCTTTACAAAGGAAAATAAATGTTACATTTTATCAGAATACCTGTTGGTCCCTGACAAGTCGCTTGACCCTTGCTCGCAGCTTGGTTTCAGCTGTTTCTTTGAGTAACGCATATGTAGTTGGACTTTTCTTGACAATCTGTCGCTCAAAGTTATTGAGGTCCAACTCAAAGGTGTCCACACCCTGAAGACACTTCACAGAGAAGCTGTAAGTAGGTAGCCTCAACAAAACCTCAAAGTCACCTGTACCAAATCAAGAGATATTTTAATGAGATATCAGTACATTGAAAGATGTTATGTCTATGAAGTTGTGATGAAGTAATCAGATTCAGAGTTTTCTGCAGAAATCATCTTCTGCCCAGTCATCATCATTCTCTGCTGATGCACTCGCTGCTGATTATATTGAAATGATCTCACATCATGCCAGTTAGCTATTTGGAACAATATTGTCGACTGAATGCTTATGTGATACCGGTTTTCATTCTTCTGCTCAGACTAAAACATACAACCTTGAATCAAGTCTTTGTTTATCCTTCATTCCTTTTCAAAAGTGCACGTAGCACAAAAATATTACTTGATAAAATAGTGTTGATTCATTTACCTATGTAATCCCCAGCCCCGATGACACACATATCAGTGTTCTTGTAATTCATATCCTTTTCTGCCTCAGCATAAGTCTCCTTGCGTCTGACGCAGTGTTGGACTCCTCGCCGAGTGCTACCAGACTCCCAAGAACTAGATCCAGGATGGGTTGTCCGTGTTCCTCTCCCAGTTCTGTGATGAAATAAAAATTCTAATTTTCTTTTTTCTTTGACTTTTAATTGAACAGAAAGTCGTCTTTTTTCTCTCAAATATTGTTCAAACCTTGATGAATACCTACACCCTCTTTAAGATGGATAAAATTTTAGAAAGATGCACTGCAAAAATGCCGGTGTTAATTTAATTCCAGCCTGGTATCTATATTGGTTCACACCAGAGAAGCGTTGAAACAACACCAGTTAAGAATCAAACTGATATTTGTTTAACACTAATTGGTGTTGCTTAAATGCCAAATTGGTGTTGCTTAAATGCCAAATTGGTGTTAGCCTAACACCAAATCAGTGTTGTTTCAAAACCTCTGTGTGGACCAATATAGATACCCGGCTGGGGTTAAATTAACTCTGGCGTTTTTTCAGTGTAATAATACAAAAAACACTCAAAACTTTGGTTTGAATGATTTGTTTTGCATGGTGGATGAGAAAGCCTTGTAAATTACTTTCATAATTGGCGCAGATCTGTGTCAGTCTCAGCTTTCTTTCTTACATCAGATAAACTAGTGGACATCAAATTATACTTTTTTAATAGTTCCTGTAATGCAAACTTACTTTACATCTTTTGCAAACTGGACATCTGTCTCAGTGCAGAAGTTTGGATACTGTGTTATGTGTTGTACAGTGTCAGTTGAAACCTTGGCACTTCCCTGAGTGATGAAATGAAGTCCTTTTACAGGAGAGCCTTGCCTAGCCATAGTGTTGCCATACTGGTATTGGTATCTGGTCAAGCTCATTGTCATTACACTACGCTGCCTTGGTGTCCAGTTCCTAGACCAAAGAGGAAATTTGATTCTATCAAAGCTAAAGTAGCTTTTCCCCCATTGGTGTTTGGTGTTCAATACTGTTTTTTCCACTTATGATCACCAAATCTCTTTTGTTTTGTCATTTCATGATTAAACATTTTGAAGAGCTGGGATTGGTACTCTATCCCAGCTACTCTAAAGAAAATGATTTTGAAGTGGATGACAGAACAGTTGTCGATCTCACTAGTTTGGGAGATGCATAAGCAGTTAAAGAAATAAATGGGTATTGATCAACAGAATACACTTGCTTTTCTATGAATTATTCAAAAAATTAAGAAATTTGATTTAAATTTAGACATATTTTGAAATACCAATTGTATGAACAGCATGTGGCAATTCTTGCATACCATGTGATACTAGTCTTTAAATCTGAATTGTTTTGTTGTTGTTTTTCATCATGAGAGCCATGGGTCACTTATATTGACTGTATCACAAATACAAAGAATTAGAGGTTCATGTGTTTAGTGGTCCTAGAAATAAAAGAAACAAGTGTGAGATCTGCAATTTATACAGGCATATTGAGAATGTCATCGTCCCATGTATTATAAACTATGATGATCCGGCTACCACAGGCCTGGTGAAAGAGACAACCCTAGAGTAGACACACTTGTGGCTAAACTTTCCAGGAGGATCAGAATCTAAATCTGAACCCATCTATGATAGAAGAGGTTTTCAATGACCCCCCAAAAAATAATAATATGCAACATTTATAAAGCGCTTAATATAAATGTTTCTAAGCGCTGCATACTATTAGCATGGCTACCCTGATCGGGCGCATCAAGCATTCAAGGAATTCCTTCCTACCGGGTACCCATTTACTACACCTGGGTCGAGAGTGGCAAATGTAGATAAACGCCTTGCCAAAGGATGCTAGTGCTACAGTGGGATTTGAACACCGGACGTTGTGGTTCAAAGTCCGAAGACTTATCCACTGAGCCACAACAGGGCATCTGCTTGCTTCCCAATGCATCAACCAAGACCACAAATAAATCTAAGTAAGAATTAGAAAGACCTACCTGAAAAGTGGGAAGGTGTTGACGAAGTTCTTCTTGAGGTTGAACTCATGTTGCTGAGCTGCTTTAAGGCACCTGTTGTAGAGTTCTCTGTTGATGACAATGAGGTTTGTCTGTTGGTTAGCTATGATAGACGCAGTCCGGATAGGGTTGTTTTGGACAAGGGCCAGTTCTCCAAAGCACTTCCCAGCCTCTATATGAAAAAAAAAGATGAGGAATAAATTCATATGCTTTACAAAATATAATGCCTTTAATTCAACCTGACAAGCATGCAGAATTCTTCATTAATATTAAATATCCAGTATCTTTCATCATAGGTGCATACTATTTCTTTCTCCCCCCACCCCACGAAAAAGAGTGTGTTTTTTTTACCTCTTCTTGCCTCTCCCCATACATATAAGAATGCATCTTTTTCCCCCAGCTTTTTCCTCAAACTCTCTCCCTTTCTCTGTCTCCGCTTCTTCATGCCTTCCTGCTTTGACACTGTGTCTACCTTCCCCTTTCACCATCTCTCTCTTGCTTGCATCCATCTACTTTCGATGCCATTTCTATTTATTCTATTACTCTTTTGATTGGAGGAATCAAATGCTCATAAGGATGTTGTTTGAGTCAAAGAAATGATATACAAGTAGCTTACTTTTTGGTAAATAGAGGAATTGGTTTTCTCAATGAACTTACCCAATTCACGGATGTGCACTCCAAAGAGCGATCTTTCTAATTTGGTTGTATTTGGTTTCAAAATACCATTGGTGTCATCATCAGAAGAATAATCAAAGTCGCTATCAAAGTCGTCATCATAGTCATCATCATCATCATCATCTTCCACTTCACCATTGCTTTCATTTCCTTTATTATAGATGTCATTATCATTTTCATCCAAGAGCATTCCCTCCGACGACAACCCACTATCTGCTTGGCTTACATCATCAATGATGATTTCAATTTGATTCGTCGTTCCCGTGTCTGTTTTCCCGCCAATTTTGTTGCTAGAAATTTGATCGCTCCCGTCTGCCTGATTTTCATTGTGTTCGGCTTGACTCTTTCTGGTATTCTCATCGGATCCCCCAGCCTCCTTTGCACTCAGTGATGAATGGTCATCTTTGGCTGACACTCTATTTGAATTTGAAGAATGTTCTTGAGACTGAGTTGTCTTTTCTGGTGATCTTACTCGAGAACTCGGTCTGGTACTTAATCTTGTATTTGGTCTAGATTTCCTTGTCCTGTCTCGGGATGGTGGAGATTTAGCCACATTGTCTTGGTCCTCCAGTGCTTGGTTGATGTACACTGACACAGAGCCTGACAGGATGATGTAAAAGCTGTAAATAAGTAGAAGGATACTGATGCTAAAGTTTCGTTTAAACATTGCAATGTAGGAATTTGGCAGTTTTAATTTTATTAAAAAAGCATGTTATACCAAAAGGAAAATTCAACAAATGTTTCATGAAAAGATAGACCAAGGGTGGCGCCTCGGTATTTTTTATCCTTTTGAAAGCGAGAGAACATAAAGGTAACATATTTTTCTTCTCAATGGGAAAGTAGGGGTCACTTCTACTATAATGTACCCAGTCCCCCTCTATCAATATTCTCTGTTTTACCTTAGTTCATACCCTTTCTTCCTTCTTTGTTTGCTTTGATCACTTGAAAAAAAAAATAGGAACAGGCGTACTCCTGCCCCCGCATCTGAGATAGAGCCACTGTCAATATTACAGAATTAGAATAACATGCTACAAGTTTGTTCATATTTTTCTTGGAGAATGCATGTGCGTTACAACATTAGCCTACCACCAGTGACATTTTTCTATTCTATGAATTCATCTTCTGTAGGCATCAGTACTAGCCACATCTCCGGGGGGGGCCACTTCCATTCACGAGTGGATACCATGCGCGACCAAGGGGTCTCGAAAAGCACCCTAAACACGTAATTTCCATATTCTGAAAATGAACCCTTAACAAGTATTGGCGTGTGAAACCCTACCCTTAACAAGTATTGGAAACAAAAACGATACTCTTGGCAAATATTCCCTGAAATGAACCCCTAATTCCTAAACAAGTACAGGAATGTTTTATTGTTACGGTTCCTTCGGTAGTCGGCTTTACCTTATTTGGTTTAGTACGACCCCACTTCTACACCTCGCGCAAATCGGACTCTAAACACGAAGTGTTGGGGCAAAAAGGACATCCTTTATAAAACATTTGAATTTTGTTTTATCATCCCCGCAAATTAGACCCTAAACACGTAATTTTCCTAGCGAAATAGATACCCTTTTTTCATTATTTTTGTGTTTTTGGCACCCTTATCACGTTACGTACGTAACGTGCTCTATCGTGAAAAAGACATCCTTTTTACGTGTTTTTTTGGTCGCGCATGGTATCCACTCGTCAATGTAAGTGGCCCCTGTAGGCATCAGTACTAGCCACATCTCAGTAGGATCGACAGATTTCCAACAAACTTACCAATCACCTTTTCCGCCTTGCTCGATGATGACTGTATCTGTGGTCACTGGTAAAAAGTCGCAATTTCTCACAATATCTTTTACTACATCTGCAAAAATAAAATGTGAAAATATAACAAAGATATTTATGATATGTGGAATAATTCTGATGTTGAATATTTCAATCTATTCGGATGTTAATTTCGTTCAGAATGTTACAAATACACATATAACATCAATAGCTATAAAATTTATTACGAAATGGCATGTAAAAGTGGTTTAATGAGTAAAAAAAATGCTGAAGGGGTAGAACATTGCTTAAGTCACGAGCGAACAGCCCGTTTGACCTTCTAAAAATAAAAATCGAGATTTGTGACAGATTTTAACATACATGTGATATCCATAATATAATTTTATGTTTTGCCCCTTTCCCTTTAATTTTATATCCCTTTTCCCCTTTTTCTTCTCAATCGTAGAACTGTTGGGTAAATGATATTTTTAATCTTAAATGTGATTCAATTCCTTTTCATGTTAAAAACACATTTATAACACAGGATATGAATCAAACTTGGCGAACGTAAAAGTGGTCCAGTTTATATGTTTATCATGATTGATGACAATAAAGACGTGATCACATGGGTTTAAGTGGGACATTGTGAGTGAGTGCATTAAGTCTACAAATAAATAATGGTATCCTAGTAAATAAACGAGATGATAATGACAAACAAATTGAATGAAAACTAGCATAGATGTTGATTGAAATAGTGCGCGTGTACCCCGTCTCTCAATCGAGTGGTAAAAGCCAGAGAATATGAATTAGAATCAGAAGTATATTTCAGATTTCATATTTATTCTTCAAACTTACAGACTATTTTACGGCCATCAGGGGATGTACACATGCGTGACTAAATTATTTCCAAACACCCCCTAAACGAGTTCTTATCTGTGTGCAAAATAATCCACATAACAAGTTTTTCGCAGGCTTCATTTACACATTTTGGCCACCAAACAAGTCGCCAGAATATAACCCCTATCCCCTAACCAAGTTTTGACCGTTTCCCAGGATCGTTGAGCAATCGGGAAGAACCCGAAAACTTTTTAAGAAATAGAGGAGGAAAAGGCCGCGGAAAAAAGCTTGGGGGAAAAACATACCCTTAACACGTTTAGCTCGTCTTAAAAAAAGCTTTGGGAAAAACATACCCTAAATACGATTTTTGACCCCGCGACTGATCAGTCTTTCCAAACCACCTTTTTTGTGTGGAAAATCTGTGTTTTTGATACCCTTAACGAGTGCACGCGCGGCCCGCGTCCAAAACTGAAAAAAAAAACTTTTTTGGTCACGCATGTGTACAGCAATATATTTTACTGCTAATGCTTCACCATTAATAAGCACAGTCAACAAGTGAAAGGAGCCAAAGGAGGAAGATCTCTTTTATACGATAAATGGTTGTGCAAATATCAAAATCCAAGGCAGATGACATTGTGTATGGTAAATACCAAACATGGATACCATCCATCGTAAGCTGCTATAATTCGCGTCTAGTGTGGAATCAAACTTAAAATTGTTCGGCCTATTATGTTTCATATTTGATCTATTAGTTCAGTTGAACTTGGAATCTACACGAAGTGCAAATATTTATCGATTGTGCCTATGGAGATGGGAGAAGTTTTGTGAACGTGTTGGGCAAGAATCAAGAGGCTTGATTGGAAGGGCTTACAAATTGGGCTAATGGGTGAACAAAAATATTTGTTTCGGCTCATCTTAAAGCATTTTAATGTACAGGCAAACAAAGCAAATAACATTTCCATGTTTTGCTTTGTTGAAATTGAAATCCAAATAAGAATGTGCGATGCGGTTGTTTGCAACTTTAATTAGACTTGATTACAGATACAACTCCTACTCTTTCCATCTATCAAACGTTACATTAACGGGTGAAATCTATATAAGAGACTTTCTCTTAGCCACGCAACTAAATGTTAATGACTCAGTTGTTCAATCATGATCTATCTATTGATTTTCTTTGCCTCTCACGAATATTTTATCTGCACTTATTTCTTCAACTCTCCGTGTCTTATCAGCTTCCTACTTTCTATCATTTTCTTATAACTGACTTTCTTTCATGACAATACAGTGTACTCGTCATGCTTGTGTTCATTTCCTCTCTCTCTCTCCCCCCCTCTCTCTCTCTCTCCATCTCCTTAAAAGCTTTGTTATTATTCTACCAGAGCCTCAACTGGAGTCGCCAAATATTGTCAGTAGGGATTGGACTTCATGTTGGTCTGCAACTTGACCTGATTCATCAACAAACATTCGTGCTGATGGGGGTAGAATCGACAAGTACACACTTCACATTCCACCCTCTCGATCCCATCATCCAACAACTCACTTTTCCGTGAAGTAGGGCATAACCAGGTCTTGATTCAAATTGGGCAGGGTTCCAGATCACTCTATAGTCAAACAATTAATACATTTTGAGTAGACCTAGACAGTTGGGAGGCGACCAGTTTTCGAATTTATGAGAGAGCGCAGTGTTTCACTTGCATTGATCGTTTTGTAGGTATGACCGGAGTATCGAGAACAATACGATTATTCACTTTTTTATTGTCATAGTAATTGCAAATCATTATTTTTCCTTCGAGATTATGTAACGCATATTTAATTAATCATTTTTTTCTTACCAATAAAAGCTACGAAGATAAGATTAAAAATCAAAATTGACACACACTGAGAATATGGGGGAAATCTCGAATTATGATTAAATTTTATAGCTGGATTGGGGATACAGTAAAATGTAGTAAAGCCCCCCCATTGTTTAGAGAAATTCGCTTATTTTCTGTAAAGATAGAAGAAATGTTAAAATAAACAAGACAGATGTGATATCTATGACGTTTGATGAGCAAAGATACATAGAAAGGTGATCGTGAAGGTGAATCATAGGGACTAAAACAGGGGCGGATCCAGGATTTTCCAAAGGGGGGGGGTTGTAAACAGAAAAAAAATGACCAGCAAAAAAAAGGTTATCAGTATGAAATTGAAAAAAAACCTTGCGTATGCATGACATGTGCCACTCAAAATATCTTGGTGTGTGTGGCTCTCAAGGGGGTGGGGCATGGGCCGGATGTGCCCCTATCTGGATCCGCCAGTGTCCCATCCTCATTTCATTTATAGATTCACCATGGGTCGCTTTAACTTTCTGCAGAAATCGATAAGAAATGGGGAACATGGTTTTTACTCATCACACATCACCTGACACAACAACATGCGAACATTTTTACAGGAGTCGCTAGCATATTTCAATAACTCCTGCAAAAATGTTCGTGTGTTATTATTTTTTGTAGCTCTTTTTTTTCATTTTGGGGGGAAGTGCAATGGGGGCGGTCGGTACATCAACAGCTAGTTGGGTTAATGTTAATCCCATTGTGATCCCTGCACTCTTTTTCATCTTTCAACGAAACACATCTACTGGGAGAAATCGTGCCGGTAGACATAATCTAGTCTTCAAGAAACAGACGCTTTGATCATCTCATGAGGGTACGCACCGTGGCGCCCAATCCGCCGCAACTGATCGACAAATCGACGTTTCTGTCAATTTATTATGTCATTATTAATTTCGCAAATTTGGTTGTCGGCTTTTAAACCCACATGCTAAATGACAAAGAGTCGTTTCCTACCGAACTCGTCAGATAGCCGGTTGAAAATCCTAATGTTCACCATAAAATTCGTCAGCCATTATGATCTAAGGAAAAGTCGTCAATTTGGCGACAAATCATGCCGATGGTCGCGACATTATACAGATACAAAGTATAGATTAAACACAACCTATGTCTAGAAGTTGCCAATTGAATTTCTCAAGTTTACCACCAAAATCATATTTTTCTCTTCTCAGATACAACTCCCCCCCCCCAGTAAGCGTCTCTCCAGATAGACAACTCAAACAAAGACAGATTATAAGTGACAGTGAGAGTTGTCCTATACATGCATAGAATTCCAGTTTGATAAACCCTTTGATAAACAACATATACCTTTAATCCCCACACCAAGTACCAGTAGGTTATGATGCTCTGCAAAAGACACCCATAACCAATGATCGAAATTATATTCACAAACATTTTGATCGTGCCATGCACATTTGGTCGGACAGATACAAGTGGGGTATGTTTTCACAAGGAGTGACCTTATCATCATAAATTTGTAGATAATAGCGTGTCGTCTCCATCCTCACCCTCTTCCTTGCTTGTAACAAATCCTCACAAATTGTAAACTGATATAGCTCATGTTCTACACATGCTCACTATGATATTGTGTCCTTATACATTATGGCCATGGGTTGCTTCATAAAGCTTCGTGTATACGCATATGCCGTTACTCAAGAATGACGATGACATGTTCCTGTGCTAAATGTACATCTTTTTTAATTTCCTAAAATCCCTTCTCAGTTGTGCTAATTGTAAACCTTGCATTCAGATGTTTGTTAGCAACAAGAATTTAAATCAAACCATATATCGAATTCACCCGCGAATTCACAACTCCCGGTCACAACTTATTCCAGTTGTTTGTAAAGTTTTATGCGAACATTATTCATTTTCTTAACACCGCCATGTCGCCAAGGGCCCCGTGACACAATAACGATTGACCGTAGGGGTGATTTTTATGATTGATTTGATTATTATTACGCTTTGGTTAAAAAAATCTACTGTCAAAAGGGCACAAAAGCCATGACAGTGCAGTCTTTTTCGAAAACCCAAAACAGCAATGTCTTCCTGTACTCTGGACAATTTGCAATTTTTCTTAAGCTCAGAATCTTACAAAGATCACCTTTCCAGGTTCACCAATTTTCGACAAAGGCCGCTCACTTGTTCATTGTGATTTGAAAGCTCACAAAATGTCATCCAAAGCGAGCAAATGTAAAAGTCGAATGTAATCTCTTTTTTGTTGCATCTCAAGCGATTTAGTGGAGTAATATTTTCAGAAACAAAAGTCGTTCCATTACATTGATCCTCATAGTTAACAAGTAACATGTCAATCATTAGCTATCCCCGTGAACAGGCTTTATCCATTTCACTATACTAAAAAAGAAATTAATGTTTGAAATGCATACCTCTAATTTGAATACAATAGGTCGGGTTGAATAGCAAAGTAAGTACCGAAACTCGAGTGTAATGAGTTTGCATCAATCTTTTATTGTTACACGCCAATCAAATAAAACAGAAAAGATATCAATTTCTGGCGTCACGTTGCGACACCCTTGATGACGATGGTGATGATATAGTGGACATGATATTTATCCCATAATCCTGCTTGCGGTATCTTTTTCGATTGATTGTATCCCAAATGAGTTAGCGAGTTCTCTTTGGTATTCGTTTTCAGTTGTCACTTAAAGACAAGCAATATTTTATTTCCAGTCTGAATTGTCACATATATGTCATCATGCCGACATCATGCATGTGACAGATTGTGTCCAATGCAATGCGATATATCGATATGCTTCGCGGATAATTGCTATGGAAAATGCGACGAATGCTCACAAAATGCTCTGCTTATTATTTCTCCACCGACAATCGCTCCTACGACATTTTGCTCTCACATGATTTTGTTCCGCCGGTCAAAGTGTTCCAAAATTGTGACCACTTTGAATTCTAAGTAAACTCAGATTATACCAATTGAATTAAAATCGGCTGCAAATTTTCCTAAGCCGTGTACCAGATGCAAATTTGCAGCGATGTAGCAAATATTGAGAATGACAATTATGATGTCGATGGGGAAGAAGATGACGATGTAGATAATACTGGTGATTACGGAAACAACGACGATGATGATGACGAAAATAATTACAGTAGTGTTGTCGTTGTTGTTGATGATGATAATTGGATCTTCTTTATTTTCTGTGTATTGACCCGTTTGGATGCTAGAAGACCCCTCGGACAGTGATTCTCGTGGTCTTCAAGAAACTTGTCGGCACCGACAAGATGTCACTGTCTGACAGTTACTATGGTAACTGTCAGCTACTCAGCCAATCAAACCAATGACAAGTTGTCGGAGGTAAACGTGATTATCAGACAAAAATGTTAAAACAAAAAAATGTTTGTGTGAATGTTTGTAAGAAAAAGGGGCAATTATGGTAAATATGGTGCAGATGATGTCCCCACTCTGATGGTGACGAAGACATTTGGCAAAAATGTCTGAATAAAAAAAACGACAAAACAGCAGTAAAATGAATAAGCTACTTTTAATAAATCAATGGATTTTAGTCCGATGTGAGTAAACACACAACTCCGAACTATATCAAGACGTACGTTGATAATACCAGTTGGTTTCAGTGCCTTGGTGTAGTTTCGAATTCGAGACATCAAGACATATACAAGTCGATTCTAGACCACTCAGCCTCAGCACCTACAACGAACTTGTTTCCAGACCTCACTGTAACTATACCCCACCCCCTCCCCTAGAAAATATTAAAAGAAAAAAATCTCGAATGTTGACATGAATTGTGTTCATGCATGTCGTCGATTCTAAATCATGGTTTGAGACGGCATGTCTGTGGGATTAAATAGGATTAGATGAGATTAGGTAAACCAGTCTGTGATCCAAACCTAACCAGGCTCGACACCCGAGAGACCTCGATCAGCTTACAATCCTTGCAATTCGAGACTCTTCGTCAACTCACCTGCGGGACATCGAAAAATTTCCAATATTCTGTCCACTCAAATCTGTCTCCTTTTTTTTCTTTGCAGCAAATAAAATGCATTCTACTTTCTTTCTTTTTTGTTTCATGATACAATGGAACACTCAAAAACATCATATTTTTGGTGAAATATTCAGGTCACTAATCCACGATACTTTAATTTCTTTTTGTAGTAAAAGAGAGCTGAGACGTGGCCAATGTCACGACTGCGAGCGAAGACGGAATCTTTCATACCTCATCTCATCTGCTCTGTATGATGCCAAATTTATAAAAAATTGTTTTATTTCAAAAGAATTACTGGTTAAAGCTTGATAAATGCTTTCATTTTACCATGACAACTGAAATTGGAAGGATTTCAGCGGCACAACAAACAAAGAAAATTTGAATGGCAATTATTCGCAAAGTTAAGACAAATGTCGCTGTACTTCCCACTACAGGTAGAAAATCTTATCTATACACACATGTCTCATCTGAACCTTATAGAGGTTATCAAATATGTAAAAAGTATGCAATATGATATATATATCATATTCACGAATATACCGTATGTAACAATAAACTTGAAGAACTAGGATTGATATTTTGTTATTTTACAAATTGCGAAGTGAAGTGCTCTTTCTAGTATATCCGAATATTATAACCATGTATAGGGTCAGGGTTACATAAATGTTCATGCATAGTAATTTAATGTTACCATTTCATATCCACATCAAAAACTTTTGAGACCCATCTTTAAGCTTGTGATCATGATGATGTTGAAATCACACCCCCGTGAATTTGCAACAGATGTTACCGTTCATGGATAAAATGATATTTCTCTTCTCTTTTTTCCACTTCCCAAATCCCTCGGTGAATCTGACTATATCTGGACGAGGATTAGTAGGAGGGAAGATAATATTTCTCAAGGTCAGAACAAAATATGATCTCATGACATAAGGCGACAAAGGATTGTAAAATTGTGAGTGATGGCATAAAGCCTAGATACCTCGCAGCAAAAAAAATAAAAAGAGCGATATATACATATTGGTTTCAGTTCGTTTTAAGGACCAAATGAAATATTTATAAATAGTGGATGCAAGGTAGAAGGGAAATATCAGTTACCCCTCCCCCTTCCCTCTTATAATCTATCGGTGCAATAAGTGCCAAGTAGGGGATCGCTTGCGGCGTAGGTAAATATAGTGTCATCATTGTGAAACAAGATATCAATTGAAACAGTACGGAATATATGATGATAGGAAAGACCTCTATTTCGCGTGTGCACTTTCCCAGCAATACCAACGCCATATTAACTTCTTACTTAGACCAAAAGCTTCAGTCTCTGTATTTTGGTTGTTCCGCTGAACTGCGTTGGCTCCACTCAAATGGGGATTACAGTAAAATGTCAGAAATTGTTGAATAAATCCCCAGAAACGACGATTTTTCCTGTCTACTTCTTACTATGCTTTCGGAAATTCTTAAAAATACATATCACGTCACATTCTCACCTGGTAGGTGTTTCATAAAGCTGTTCGTAAGTTAAGAGCGACTTTAAGAATGACTGGTGATCCCATCTTGTGGTAAATGACAAATACATCGGCGATGGTTTAGCGCGTAAGAAAGGATCACCAGTCGTTCTTAAAGTCGCTCTTAACTTACGAACAGCTTTATGAAACGGGCCCCAGTATAGATATAGAATTGGTAGGTAATGCTTAGGTCACATGGCCACTTACGGTAGCTCCGGATGCTAATAGCTAGTTCCCACTCTCACCATTTGCGTCACGATTAAAACGGCGGTCTTGATCGTGCAGTAATCGTAGTGATCTTCTCAGATCTTTTTATATCGTATCAGATCAGTCGTGGCAGTCGTATTCATCGTAGAAAACTATTGATGCACGGCCACTGACGGTAGCATCCGCTAGGATCCGTATTAATCCGTAATTCAATCCGCTGCAGGATACGCAGGCATACGCCGATCCGCAGCCGGTATTTTGGAAATCTCAAAATCTTGCTGCGGATGAAACGGCATCCGCAGAGTTTACATTATCCATATACGTTAAATGCGTAAATCATACGCAACATCCGTAATTCAATAATAAATAATATTCCGCATTTATACAGCGCTTAACACATCGGAACGACGTCTCTAAAGGCGCTGTCACACCTTGGCGTTTTAGACAGCGTATGCCCGACGTATCAAAATTTCTCTAAAACGTCGGCATACGCTGAACTTCGTTGTTTTTTTTTTCAACTCTGGGCGTATACTTAGCGTATTCATAACGAGTTGCACGTATACATAACGTATTAGTAACTTATATCGAACGCTTCGTTAACTTATAAGTAACGTATTCCAACGAACTGGGTGTTGTGGCCTGCGCCTTTAATCCAAGCTGTGGGGAAGTTACAAATTGATGCAGAGGTTCGAGGTTCGAGCCCTGGTCACGTCTTTCGGATGGTGACGTTAAAGGTCGGTCCCAGACGTAAATAATCATGTCTGATTGATACACGTCTGACAAAACTCAAATACACACACACACACACACACACACACACACACACACACGCTTAGCGTATTGCTGGCGTATACAACTTATGCCCTACGATAGCCTAACTTACGCATAGCGCGCGGCAGCGTATCGCTGAAGAACACGTGTCGTAGCCTATAAAAAGGTTGCCGCTCGACTATTCAAATCATAACCGCAAGATACATCACCGTATCAACACCACCGCCATGCCGAAGAAAACTCCTGTGAACTCCACTTTTATATACCAATTCCTATAAACGTTGTCAACACGCCATTATACGGTAGCTGTAAGTTATAAACACGTTCAGTAAGTTTTGTGGTCGTCCGAGCACGTCTTCATACGTCAATATACGTTGGAGTTAAGTTACACATACGTTCAAAGCACGTTACTCATAGGTTAGAAGTAAGTTTTAGGGTACGCTGGACATTATCTCGACGTACATCGACTTATGAGTAACTTACGTGTAACGTGTATCAACGATCGCGTAAGTTGCCTTCAACTTATGACCCGCGTATGCGGGACGTATGAGCCATACGCTGGCACACGTCGAAAAATTTTGTGCTTGCACAAAATTTTTCGACGACCTCGCCGTATGACGACGTATACCAGCGTGTTTTAGCGTACTCTTAACGTATGCAAAACTTACCCGTAACGCATTCGACGTACGCCAGCGTATTCGCCAAATTCCTAATACGTCGGGCATACGCTGTCTTAAACGCCAAGGTGTGACAGCGCCTTAAGCGCTTTACAGATATATCATTACCCTGGTCATCGGATGAATGTATGCACTTTCTCCACTCCCTGGGGAGCATTTCAACAAGAGTTCCAAGACTAAATTGCTAGGCATACTACATAGACTTTCGCATCCTACCGGATACCCATTTAGCACCTGGGTGGAGAGAGGCAAATTGTGGATTGGCGCCTTGCCAAAGGACGCTAGGCTATGGTGGTATTCGAACACACGACCCTCTTATTATATACAAGGCGAGAGTCAGAACCGCTACACCACGGCGCTTCCATACGTGATATCCGTAAATAACAGATAATAGGTAACTTTTGCTAAAATTTCCGTTATTGGGGTAACAATTCTGTATTTTCATCATCCAAATAAACGCAGGCATCCGCAGGTCTGTAACATGGCCATGTGACCATGACTCTCTAGTAGGTTCATGGTGTGAACAGGACCCTCTCATGTCCCTGGTGTGACCGAAGCATTACCATTTGCATCAGTTACGAAAGGCAAATCATGGCGTAAATCGTGACAGTGGGCATGGTGGGAAAGAGCTATTAGTATCCGCAGCTACCGTAAGTGACCATGCGCGACCGGAGCATAAAATAATATTCCATGATAAATAATAAGGGTATGCGAATATGCATGTAATACCCCTCCCCTCCTCTACCTCAGTTAAAACTTCAAATGCATGTGTTAGTTCACAATAAAGACGGCGAGGTGCCCGAATCAAACAGCCGTATTGATGTGGGAATAAAATCAAATGAAATGACTAACGTGATTTAGACATGTTGGACCAAAAGCTTATATGGGCTATACATAAAACTCACTTAAAATGAACAAGAAACCAACCTGTTTTCTGTGCTTTGAAGAGTCCACTCATGTTTTGAAACCATGGAATAAGGAGATCAACCTCTCTATCATCCCTTTCATGAGGATCCTTTGAGATGAGAGCAACAACCTTCTCATAATTATGCGCCATCACGTCTACCTATGCAAAACAAAAAACGAAACAGTTATATAGATTTATGCGATTTAAACTTAAGCTCAATTAAAAGACACGCCCAAAGTTAATTGGTTTTCCGTAGCCTATTGCCTGTGTATCACAAAGAAGTTGTTTGCTTATTGATCATCAAGATAATCTTTTCCTCTTTCCCCTCCTTTTATTGTACTGGTCCCTGTTATTTATTTATTCTCGTCATACTACTTATTTTTTTAACGTCTCTTTTATTGCACCAACTAACTTTTTTCAGATTTTTTTTTCTTCGAGTCCTCGTTTATTTCAAGATGCATTTTATTGCTTTGTTTGCATTGACAAAATGAACATCATTAAATAAGATTAGTGGCGTAAATAAACAATATTTTTTTAGGTGGCCAGTTATGGCGTATCGGTCAAAATTTATTTTTCCAAAATGTGCGAGCGAAGCGAGCGATCAAAATTTCGACATTTTGGTTAGAAAAATCAAATTCTGTGACAGATTTCTACATAATTTTCAGAGAATAATATATCTCACCCTTCTCTCTTTCTTTTTCTCTTTTTTTGTACGCCAATGAATGCAATGCAGTAAATGAACTTAATAGAAATGAACTACATAAACTGAACCCCCTCATTCCTTCTCCTTCCTCTTCTTCTTCTACTTCTTCTTTTTCCTTTTCTTCTTCTTCTTCTCCTCCTCCTTCTTGTTCTTCTTCTTCTTCTCCTCCTCCTCCTTCTTTTTCTTCTTCTTCTTAAGAAATGAGAACAATTAGCGAACATTTCTGTCAAAAATCTGGATCAAACGACGAACTGTCCCACATATTATTTATTTTACCACATATTGAGAACAAATAATCATAGATTATAGATCAGTTGTGTTTTATTGAAAATCAGAGGTAGTACGTTTGCTAATCACTTGGATTTTGACTGAAGTCCAATGACAATTTGCTTTACATGTGATCTGTATGACAGAAGTTAGCGCGTGCAAAGTAATGGTTCATTTAATGATAATTCATAGATTACATTCGATTTCAATATATTTCATATTTGTTGATTGTTTTATTTCATATTCATTTGTGTCTGAAAACTATATTACACAATGGAGGGATATACTCCTAACCCATCTTTGTGACCAGGCAGTTATTTTCTGTCCTCAATTTTAAACACCATTTCATCCAGAATACACCTCAGTTTTTATTTGTACCATATCACACTTATTCATTAAAAGCATACAGTTTTGTTTTCATTATCAACGTTTCAATTGCTTAATTTTGACCCACCACGATCAAGCAAAAGTGGGACAAAAAAATATATTTTAAGAAGACTTCCGATATTAAGTGAAAACAGGAAATAATTTTCATGTATATAGTCAAGAAGACTGACACAGTTCATATTTGTACGTATATTATTTAGTGCTTCAAAAATTGAAATATAAAGTGACCGGAAACACCATCTTAATTTCATCCAATACAGATATGTGTACTATTTAGGCGTCTATAAGACACCTAATTACAAAATCGGGGTTTGCCTTGTAGTTTTAGCTTTTCATTCTCAATAATGGTTGTTTTCAGGGTTTATTAGTTCTAATACATGCACTTGTACGCATGTTTCATCTTGGTTTGAGAATTTTTTAAATCGGCTGCTCACAAATTTAAACAATACCTTTAAGCCCCGAAGCTTTAAACTTTATCTAGCAAAGAATATTGTAAACGAGTTTAACGAGCCGTTAAACTGCATTTTTCACACCTTACGATTTGAACGACATTACGGCAGTATTGTGTGAAAATATTGTTAAACGACAATCCTCTCTTTCTTTGGTAAAACCTGGTTAGAGTGGCAGGTAGAAGCAATTATTTGTGAGAATCTTGGTCAACTCATAATCGGGTTCTATTGACTCAAAACGCAAAAGTCATTATATTAAGTATTATGTTAGTATCTTACATGGACGGATTTTTTTTTCACAAGTATGTTTTTTCTTCGATAGAGGATCAGCCAAATGATATAGACGAATTTGGACATCGGATATATCACTTTGTTTCTATTGACATACTTTTCATTCGGGAGAAAACAATGAATTGATATGAATAGTCATAAATTCTGTTTTGGTATGGAATACTTTTGATATTTAGGAGGACTACTATATAGTTTGAATGTAAGATATATTTGTCGTGCCGTTGGTAAGGGGACAAAATCAATCACACGATATCGGTCAAGCAGAGTTTGCTGATCAATCAATCATCTACTCGGTCAACAAACTATCAAAGTCATTATCATTGACTACAAAAAGGAAATGTCTTCATTGGTTGTTTGTCATGAACATGATGAGTGAAATTTACTTATTAGCCTACATTCATGGGGGGGGGGTCAATAAGATGAGGGGTGTAAAAACGCATACAATATAACTAAATTCAGACTGCACTAGTTTTAGCGTTAAACAAATATAAGGCTATAGTCAAAATGATCTTTTATGAAATCACAATTATAAAGACAAATTATGTTATGCCGTAAATTATAAAAGAACACCTAATACCAGTCTCTAACAACTGAGTTCTTTATACAGAATGATTCTAATCACGGGGGATTTTTTTTAACCACATAGCTTTATTATTCTAAGTCAACGTCATTATTTGGTTATCGAAATCAATTTGAATTCTACTATGAATTATTTTACAGTAAAGCAAGAGCATCAAAAGAAAGTATGCCTAAAGAATGAAAGTACAAAACAAATACAAAACTTTCACCCCAAAAAATCTCGATATCTGAGCATCTCCTGATTTCGAACACGTAGGAAAACATGGCATGGACTTCTATTGATTGTGAGCAAAATGTAAGGAATAGAATAAAAAAGACCTATTGTTCTTCCATCTTGCCGCACATAATTGGTAAACAATAACAAATTCGGATTGATGAAATACCATTTACCATTTTCGTGAAATAGTTCATAGTAGCCTAAAACTTGAATGTCAAATGTGACAACTTATCAGTTTAAATGATTGTCGTAACCTGAATGAATCGGACGTTTCAAAATTTGTGTATTTTGCTATACTGGCGAATTTGATCGTATTATTGATATCGTATGGGAACACCTTTTTACTTTTCTACATCGGGTTCAGACCTACCAACCTTCCTAACCATAGGCCTTTTTCCTGACAAATATCACAATGCTCATACATTCATGATTTACATCACACCTTTAAATCTGTCAATAATATGATATGTTTCAGAGGTAAAGCAAGGGGAAGCCGACCGACACCTGATATCTATCGGAATCATAGCCTTAAATGAAAGGCTGAAATTAAAGAAAGACATGCTGGTTATAACCTGCGCGTGCGTATATACGTCCACAGTATGATGAGCTCCAAATGAATTATAATATATTGGTATATGATTGGAGGTACCCAACTTCCGTTGGCATGGTGATATATAATTCGGAAGCTTCGCTAGGGATCATATGGCGCAACCAAATTGGGATTTATCTACATCTGTTGGCTGTCATCGCTCTAGGACTCGAAACCAAGTTTGATTTGCAGTTAGATCCATCAGAGTTATTCTAGTCCCTCCGTTGTAAGCAAATCGAATTGTTGAAAGAATTCTGTCTCAGAAGATAGACAAACTCCGAGTTGTTCTACTCGCTGACGGACGGAAAGGTCCACCTTTAAACAAGACCCTGGGGAGAGGTCGGATCCAACATTAAAGGGACAAGACCTCTAAACTTTCTTTCAAACTTTTGTTGTTGTTGTTGCAATTCTGAGGTTCTTATAACATGAACATTATTATTATGAATTAAGACAGGAGGATTTTAAATAGATTTGTGCATGACCAGTAGCAGCACCTTTTCGTTTAAGAGGTTGCGAGAGTACAAAATAATGTCGAATATTATTTAGGGTCTATTATAGAGGGAGCGAAGCAACTGAACCGATGTCGAGAGGGTCTCATGCACACTTTGCGACATAAACCTTAATTAAACTCTGAAAACCTATAGGAAAATTGCATGCACCCTCCCCCTTTTCGTGACCATGGATGTAAGCTAACATCTCAATAATTGTGAGCCTACTCTGGGCAACATATAATAAAGAGTATCCCTTTATGAAATTATTCAACGGTAAAATTATCTTTGTGGATTCAAACAAGAGGGCTTTAAAAACGAAAACTGTTAAAAATCATAGAGAACATTAAAGGAACAAATTTCATGAATTCAATAATGAACTTTCGTCATCTGATAGTCTGTAACTTCTCCATAGATCTTAAGCATGTGGAAGATTCGAAAACGGAATAAAATGAAAGATTTTATATAGCGGAAAGAGACAGAGGTTTGGCGCTATAATGGAAAACACAAGAGACGAGCCGGACTTATAATATAATAATGTATACATTTTTTTCTTTAAAAGGAGAACTAAATCTTCTAATCGACCTTCACTTTCATCACATTATAAAATTTGATGCTAAATAAGGCATCTAATCATAGTAAACACGACTCCAAAGATTATCTTTAAGAAATAAATCACTCATTTGTCTGCAATGTTTGCGTGCTTAACATTAAAAATCATCATAATCACTGAAATTCTGAAAGGATAAACTTGAAGCGGGTGCTTTGATTGGCCAGTGGTGAAAGCGAAATTGGAGTTGGACAAGCCTCCTCTGGTTGTGTAAAATTAAAGTCACCCGTGGATCTCTAGTTTCTCAAACGCTCCGATAAAAGCACGATATGCATATCAATTTCGTTCTTTTTATTCCTTTTTGCCTAATCATATTCTTTTTTTTTTCTTTTTTTTTCTTCTTCACGCTAAAAATTGACATTTTAAATGAGTAATAAAGTTCTTTCTCTTCTTCTTCTTCTTCATCTTCTCCTCCTCCTCCTTTTTCTTCTTCTTCTTTTTCTTTTCTTCCTCTTCTCCTTTTTCTTCTTCTTATTCTTCTTTTCCTCCTCCTCCTCCTTTGTCATGTTTCTCCCCTTGTTCCTATTCTTATTCTTATTTTTCTTCCTCTACACCCTTTGAAAATAGGTAATATTTTTAAAACTGCGTATATACGGCCTTCGAAATTCACGATGACTTTATAGATCTTAACATTGTTTTCCAGCCTTTGCCATGAGCACCTTTGTCATTATAAGCTCTTGATTCTAAGGGAAATCTCAGATCTGAGAATTTCAAGGAACATAATCTTTTTCTGAAAATGTTTTCCCGCGTGGGGGTCTATCAGATATAGAAAACATATTTGAACATTAATGTGATCCAAGGAGATGAAATTAGAAACAGGGGGTTTTAGAAGAACTGAGAAGTAAAGTGGAACACCACACAAAGTCAAAATGAACAAATAAATACAGAAATGGTTTTAAATACAAGTTGGTGTTAGACATTACCTCATGGCCAAGTTCAGAAAATTTCATACTGACCTCGGTTTTCTATACTCCACCACTTGTCTGTGTGTTTGCTCTTTTGGCCTCAATCTCTTGCCTCATACGATTGTGGATAGCTCTTGGGTCTAATTAGAACAAGTTTGTGATAAAATCTCCTTTTCAATGTCAGCCACAAGAACTCTTGACTGAAATATGAAATGCACGTAACCCTACTCATTAATCCAACTCACTGAAATGCCTATATAAACCTTCCAATTAAATTGAAGGTCATATATGAAAATGATTTTTGTCAGCGTTAATGCACACACATATATATATATTTTTTTTAATCTCTTAGATTTATCTTTAAATCAGTAAGTCCGGTCTATAATAATATTCATGATAGGAAAATAGAATAGTTCACCTCTTTTGTTTGAACAAAACGAAATACGCTTAAAATGTGGAATTGATACGTTGCAAATTGAGAGTCACGCACGACCTGCAACTTTTATATTTTCTTTTTAAGGAATATATAAGAAAACCTTAAAATGGTAGGAAATTCTATTTAAAAAATGATCGTGACATTGAATATGTTCATCTCAGTTATGCATGCCCAAACAAATTCATGCCAAATCGCTATACAGTGTGTATCAAAAGTTTACACTTAGAAAAAAATCCTGTAAAATTATACATTCGTAATATCCCGTAAAATATTTCCGCTTGAGTGAGCACCACTTACTTTTAAAAAGTTAATGAAAAATGATTTGCGCAGAACTTTGAAATAGTTATGCGAATAAAAGTAGACCTTAATCATGAAAAACATGTGGAATTTAGCTAGTATAATTGATTTGAAGATATCTTTTTATCTTTTTAACTAGTTTCCTTGCCCAAAACACTTCAAAGAGTGCATTGCGCCCCCCACACACACACCGAGACCATCGTGACGATATTTGCTTTACACTGAGCTTTGATTTACATGTACAGGAAATGGCTTAGGCTTGATTTTAATTTTGTTAATCATTGTCAAGCTTGGGAAAAGTGTGGAGCAACAAGTATTAAATGAAAAATGAAATGTAAACCCACTTTAAATGATAAAAACTTAGTGAAAAAATGCTGGAGATGTCTGATATAAACTTTTGTTCAGATTTAGTTATGGCCTCAAATCCAGCTGGCACAAAAGGGTAAAGGTTGTGCTTGCTAAGTGTTGAAATTTCATTTTGGGTAGCAGAATTGTTGCAAAATGCTTGAATGTATCCGTTTTATTTCAATTGACCAAAAGTGCAAGGGAAATGTATGAGAAATGTTTTGCAGGGAAAGTTTGATTTCGCCCTTTCCCCTTGACACAGCGTGAAAACGAGCATTTCTGCGCAAACAGATTTCTGCGAGCTTTACAAAAAGCGACAGTGCTCACTCAAGAGTAACATTCTGTCCAAACTTTTACTTTTCATTGGATAGATGAGACCCAAACCCAAGATTATATGTGAAGAAATTACTCACATGTTGTATATTTTTTTAATTCCCAGGGCTTTTTCAAAGTGTAAACTTTCTAAAACGCGATTCAATTTTTATTAACCAAGCCATGCAGGGGCCCGTTTCATTGAGGACTTACAAGTGTTGAACTTTGCCATTATAGCAAATACCATGGTAACATGCCTCTGTTAGCCAATCACAATCAAGATATCCATGGTAGTTATCACAGTTATAACTCTTCATGAAACGGGTCTCAGAAAAAGGCTCAAAATAATTTATAATGAACCACACAGGCCATAACAATCTGGTTCGTTATCCTTCAGGCTCGCTCAAGTGTTTGCCAAGGATAGAGGAAAGATAGGAAGTTAATAAATTAATTATGAACAATGAGATGGAAGCTTGATTTATAGATTGGCAAACCTTTTAAAAAGATCTTGATAGATGACGAGGGTCAATATTGACCAACTGAGAGAAGATGGGAAACGATGAAGGCATTTATGATCCGACCATTAAGAGCGACGTTGTTATAGGCCGTAATCTATTACAGAGAGATTTGGTTTAAGTCTCCGAGATTTCCTTACTTGTAAATCTGCATCATTTTTAGCTGATGATTTAAAGCAATCAAATTACCATAGCAATCACAAATTGAGCTAAAATAGTTCACACTGGAACCACACACACTTTGTTTGTGTAATAATATCATGATCGACATTGTAATATGAAAGTCACAATCTCGTCTATCTCGATGAATTCAAAATGTTAAGGTTCAAGTTCAAATTTTAATCCTAACATAACAACATAAGAAAGGACATAACCTTTTTTTCCAATATTGAAAAATACATAAATTAAATTAGCATACATCACACTTTCTGTCTATCACAATTGATAGTGGCGACTTAGTTAGTTCCGCTAAGTGCTAACTGTTGAGGGATTGTTGATAATTGACATTTCCGCTTAGAACTTTCAATGCTATTCAATTTCCATTCATTTCATTCATAATCAAAAACAACTTCAAGGTAAAAATATATATACAATAAAATAGAATGTGGAGACAGCTTAAAAGAACATTGAAGTCTTTTGAAATGCTGCCACCAATATACAAACATTTAAAACCAAGTAATATACAATAACATGAAAAAGATAATTAAAGTGAAAAGATTAATTCGTCAAAAACCTACATCATTGAATAAAATTAATATACTCATCATAATCATTATACTTTGAAAAAAATAAAATCGAGACTTAAATTGACAAAATGGGGGTATTTTTACCCCTTCTAAATTGTAGGTTCCTTTTTTGTGTATGATTTAATAGTATAGCCTTAGGACTAGAAAATGATCTATCATCTGTTGACGAAAACTCTTCTTTTTATTTGTCCCATCTTGCTTAGGTGTTCATTATTTAACCCCAACATAATAGTTTGAAGTTATTACAAAACAGAACACCTATGCGTCGCTTTGAACTGCTTATCATGAGCATTGGTTGATTTTCAAAAGTAGCTCAGGTTTGTTATCGTAATGAATTGTGCTTCTTGCTTGAAATACATGGTTGTAGTTGAAATTGTATTATTAGAACAAAGTTTATTTTGACATTCATGTTTGTTTGGAAAGAAAGACACGAACGTCAAACAGAAAGACCTTTGAAATTCGGCTGCTGAAGTAGTGAATCCAGGGTATGCATGGTATAGGGGGGCTTCCCATGTATTCCCCTTCTCATGTCAGTATACGACGTGAAATAACTAAAGCCATTTTTTCCCTCAAATTATATCACTTAAAAAAATACATCCTAGTTCAACATTTCAATATCAAAAATACAAGACGTTCTTTGATATACATTTATCTGCTGTATATAATTATTATGTAACCCACCTCTTAATATATGAAAAATAATAATAAAAAAGTCTATTTACGGTCAATCTTCTATCTTGTGTATTGACGCCTCAAAAGATCCATCTTGCAGTGAGAAATTCACTGAGCATAGTTTATACGTAACCATGGCAATTAGTGGCCTTTGCAATATACACCTTGTTTGCAATTCTCGACCTTGTTTTCAACCTCCGATGGCAAAACTAATAATCAATAACTAGATTCGGATTTCTCCATCCAATCCCAACTCTTAAGAAGTTGTTGAATTTGCTTTGAAATCAACTGCAACAATCCGATTAATTTTCAATGTAATGTTCCTCACAGAAGACATAATCACTTATCTTGATGTGTAATATAAAGTTGTATTAATTGTGTATTTTGTAAACCAGTCTGAGTTCATTACCATAACAAATTTGATGAACACTCGATTTCAGATTAAATCCCAATTCTCAATAAATACATGTAATTCATTCGATCATTATCTTGAGAAGTTAAAATAGAGCATTTCGAAACAATACATTTTACATTGTTCTTTTTAATAATATATGCCAACCCCTCGTAAATTCATTCCACTTCTTCAGAAAAAAAGGAAACAGAAAGATTTAATATGATCCAAGGTGTGCCTATTATTACTATAATTCATAACTCAAAAATTTTATTTTATTTTTTTATATTTCGGAATGATTTAATGAAAATAACACACAACCCCCCCACAAATACTTATCCATTAGATTACAATGGCATATTAACACTGTATAAGAAAAGGTGTTCGCTGCAGTAGGCCCTATTATGTATAAGTGCGAAAATCATTTTAAAATTATGAACGAGGATGAATGTATTATTTATTCAGTTTAGTTGTTAGTGTTTTTAATGCTCAAAAAACATATTACAGTAAACTTTAAAATACAATAGTTACATGAACATACTTACAAATATTAATAATTTGCTTTTTAGGACGATAATTTCAGTATTCCCTAATGACTTAAGGACATTAACCAAAGAGATTATGATATCATCACAGATATCTCAACGATTTAACGCAGAGGCAGCTTTCAACTTTACGTACAATTCGCATGATGGCTATGTCAACCAATGCCTTAGACTTTCTGAGCAGCTTTACTCGTTTATAATCATATTATATTGAACTAAAAGTGAAATGTTAAATCAACAATTAAAAGGTTGTGGAGGAGTGACAACCTTTTCTAAATGTTGCATTTACCACTTTAAATGGTTCAACACAACACTATATTCAGCTTTATGCAAGATTGGATATAACATTAATTTTGGTCATCACTCTTCAAAAATTTCAATTGTTGATATTTTCGGGGGGAGGGGGGAGTTAGAGAAAACAAATTTATACGCATACATTTATAATATATTCCTTTTATATATTCATTAGACCTATGATGAAATAATATGGTCATGATGCTATTCGTGATACATTCAATTCAAATACAAAATTGATTATTATATAAATCGACCATACTGCAAAAATAAATTAAATCTCGTAAAAGATGATATGTTCAATGCTCTTTCATTTTGTTGTATTAACCTTTGGCAACATATATTTTTACAACGCAAACAATTGTATCCATACGCATATTCATTATTGTAAATATGTTCTTGTTGAGACTCTCATACTCCCAATCGGGGGTCGATAGAGTTTAATAAAATCTTATCTATCTTATCTTATAATTTCAAAATCCTGAACCAAGTGGATGACCATCTGTGTGTCTATTTCTGGAACGAATCTATATATATGTTATTTTAATTCTGATTATTGAATCACTTCAAAGTATACACATAGGCGTACTAAAAATAGAAATCTAACTGCTCACGAAAAAAAACGAGTCAACTTACCGCGTTTTCTCCCTTATACTTGATTAAGATCTCAACTCCATCAAGAAGACGTTAATGTTCCAAGCGTCTAATAAACTTCTATGGAGTAATGACGCCTCGACCTGTGTATAAAAATATTCCAACAACTATTTGGTGTGTTGTTAATTGGTATAGGTCTCTTGGCAAACAGAACCAATAATTTCTCGAGCAATAGATAGTGGTGTCTACCAGGACTACTTGAGAATGAGCTGGGGCCACCTCGAAAAATCACCTTTTACCTCGTCAACTGATTATAACTTGTTTGCCAGGTGAGAGAGCGTGAACGTGAACACCAAATGAGGCGTGCGGAGAGGGGATTATGAATGAAATAGCGAATGCGTGTCGACTCGGTCCGACGATTGGTAGTTGGTCGGGCCAACATCAATGCCATTCTTGGGGAGGCGTAGTAGTTGCTCCGTAACAAGAGGCGCAGAGGTGCGACACAGAGGAAAGTCTCCCCAAAACGTAGTCTTGAACTTTGCTTCTTCTCACCTACATAATTCAGAGGAGATGAAACGGCCCAGAAACAGCATGGGAATCGGGAAAAGTTTCCCCAAACCTCGGATACACCCCCTTTGTAAAAAATAAAGAGGTGAAATGAGGAAGGAAATAGACAGAATGAAGAGGAGATGAGAAAATGTTTCCCAACCTCGGCATTTTAAACAAATCCACCATGTATCACTCATTTAACTTTTAAGAGGACCACCACCATTCGCCCATTTATTTCAACCGTATGACCTATACCAGAGATTCCAACACCAAGCACCTTCTGATCTGGATATTCTCCTACCTGGATCCCCTAGCAAGCTGGAGACTTCAACTTGATGTGCGCGAAGCGCGCGAAGTCCCGTGCGACCGGGGTCCAGGTGGGAGAATCTTCAGATCAGAGGCTCTGGGTTTTAGATACTCTCTCGTGCTATCTCAGGTTAATTTTCAACTATGATGGTACTAGGTAATAACAATTCAATGAATTAAATCACACATTTTAGCTTAATAAAAGTTATTTTAATTAATCACTATTCAATGCGTGCATCTGAAACTGATAGGCATATACAAAACCATACATTTTTGCAATACCTTTATTCGTATCAACCAGTGAAGACATACCTATGACCTTAAAATTCACATTTCCATATCCATCGATCTTGTCTCATCTGTTACTTGATGATGATCTCTGGAGTAAGATTGCTCCAAGTTGGTTATCAGCAATTTAACTGCTTTCTCCAATTATTTTACATAGTATTCCCAGAAAACATAATGAAGAAATGTTTTCATTAAAAACATATAATGATTCATAGTAGTTATCATTAAAGTCAAGTATATGCTATCAAGCCAGCTCGCGCCCGCTGTAAATTTACGAGATCACGCACAGCGTTGATGCATTACTTAACATATTAACTTGACAGTGCCTGGGCAGGAGATATTAAATCTCAAAACGGGAGATTTTGCGAAAATGGGCTTTTGGCGGGAGATCTCCCGTCGAAAGCGGGAGAGTTGGACTTTGGAGTCTTTACTATATACCTTTTGTGTTATTTTCTAAATACTAGTATTCAGGAAAGTTTGCCGCTGTTTTTCCTTTAGTGGAAAAGAATGTTTTCTCCTCAGGATTTAACAAAAACAAAATAAAATCGATAAAGGAATGATTGAGCAGGAGTTATCCGAAATCGTATGTTTCGTGTTAGTTGATATGACATTTGTATTAAGACACCTCAACCATGGACCTACCAGCAAAATAAGTCTACACTTCATCGCATTCATCACCGATTAGTATGATGACTTAATCAATTAGACCAGTCATGGATGCTAATCCAGACATTCGAATCAAGAGTTGTTCAGCGAAATGTATGTGACTGTGTCAAACGGTTTGAAATCCTTTCACAAATATTGAAATAAGTTCTTTTCTCATCGTCGATCCTCTGAAGTGTTCTTTAGAGCGATTCGATGAATCTTTCGTAAATACCTTGAAAAGAAAACTGTTGGTACACTGCCCTTAACATGTTTACGTTGGTCCACAAACCATGACGCACAGAGAATCTTGGTTCTCCCCCTCCCCTTTTCTCTGTTTCCCAACAAGGGAATACACGTACAGATAATAATCGTAGCATAGGCCTATTTACAACAAATTCTTTCATGATCTATTATTATTTCACAATAATCCAACTTTGTTCAGTCAAGGTTCCTTATAAATTTGCCATTTTGTAAGGAATGTTTACCCCACTTAGACGGCGAGCAACTTCCCATAGGAATGTCATGTAAATATTCCATTACAATCACTCCTTGATATCCCAAACGAACAATTGAAATAAAAATGTAGAACAAATGCTCAAATTTTGATGTTTTTCTTCGAATCTAACAAGCTATATTTCCCTCATTTGAGAACAATATTATGTCTCAGGAGAAAGATTGTGAAACGAATAATTTGTTTTGTTGGAAGAGATCAAAAGTACTTTTAATAATCACATTCAGGAGATAATATGACATTTTCTTTTTTGTTTTGCTTATCTTTTCTCATAATCTTAGTATTTCGTTACAGTTAAAATCGATGGACTGGGTTACTTTGTGCACATGACGTACTCTACAGAGAATACACTCTATATTCTATAGTTGGGATGGTGAAAATACTTGAAAACCTACGTTAACGAGGGAGGGGGGCTACCGAGCTTACCATGATGACGGTTTGTGAATCTAAGTTAAAGAAGGATGTGATGCACACTTAAGTGTATATTTGGAAACTGCATTCCAAAAAAAAAGCTTTGACAATTTGGGGGCAACTATTCCCCTTTGAGTATAGCCATGTTTGTGCAGAATGTGAAATCACATTTGAAACCATTAGTTTTTATCCTTAAAATATTACAGGATGTGAAAATGCACAACTTGCTTTATTAGACACATTTGGAGTATCATCTCATTTGGTTGTCATATATTACACAGCACAGAATAAAAGAATGATTGTATTTACAGCACGATTTACAGATCTATCAAATTAAGAATAAAAAAGACATTTTCCAGAAATATGTGATTATGGTTATAAAATTTATATTGCGTTGGAATACTGTTCAAATTTTCACCTATCAATTTGTCAAAATTTTCTTCTTCCTCTTAAAAGAAGTTTTTATTTGGGTTCGATTCCCTTTAAGGGTATAATGTTCACGTTAACACTTTTTTAATCATGGATCTTATACCTATTAAAAATTCAATTTTAATCAATTCAATTTCAATCAATTTAATCAATTCAATTTTAATCAACAAAAATTTAATTTTAATCAACACCTTAAAATCGAGAGTATATTATGTTGATGAACACCAGCAAAATTTTCCCTCAATTCAATCGCAAATCTCAAAAGACACATTTTATACAAACAGTCCCAGACTTCAACTTTTCCCGATTGAGGGAGGCAAAAACGAATTCATAAATCAGAGCATTCGTGTGAGTAAAGATCATTAAAGAGAATGTTTCATCTACTAAATACAGGTAGTAGAATTTGTGAAAATCGCAAGTCCATGCTGCCATAATCATAATAGTGATGTTAAAAGCGATAAACAAGAGTTTTTTTTTGGTGAAATTACTGCTCTAATTTTCATTCGTATATTTGACAAATTATATAGGCCCTAATAAATTGTCTTCCTGAGAGTTGATAAAATTTACCCCTCCAGGTGTTGACTAAAAAAATCGTTTTCTTAGTTCATATTTTTTAACATATTTATTTTTCATGATTAAGACTTTACAATTAAAAAAAAATTATACTCAACCAACTATATTGTAAATTGCACTCTTATCATACCATGCGCCTTTAAACAATCCAAGCGCAGTAATTTATGACAATGATGTTACACAGCCATAAAACTCAAGAGAGTTTTTGATTGCCTCGTGTCATACCCGATTCTCAAAACGGAAGATATAAAAGACACTCGGCAAACCAATAATTTTATTTTGTCAAACCAGTCGTACCTGCACGTATTCCTCGGTTGATATTTGTCGTAAATTATGCTAAGAAAATGTTCTTTTGTTTTATCTTCCTAATAAAACGTTCACGTAACAAGATCATTTGGCAAAGAAGATAAAAGGTGTAAAAGTGCTATAATTCTCGCTTTGGACAAAAAGACTTGTTAGTCGTTACCTAGTGTAATGATTGAATAGGTGTGAATGATGAATTTATTTAAGAAAGGAGCAAATAGGGGGCAAAGCCAGGCGCTGTTTTACAGGGGGGCCTTGGGAGCTTAATCACCCACTTCCCGAAAAAGTTTTAAGCACCCTTCCCATCCAACTTCGCTCAAAACGAAAATCAATAGATGAATAGATAATTGAATAAAAAAGTAATATGAATGAATAAATATCTTAATTGATTGATTAAATAAATAAATAATAAATAGGTAAATGAATGAATGAATGAATAAATAGAATAATAAATAAATACCAAAATAATATGCTAATCCTGCGTCGGTTTCAGTCTAATTAATTAAAGACGAAGTAAAAATATTTTCATTATCCACTAGCTTGCAAACACAGGAACGCCGCCGCCGGGGTTGAGAGGGCGGGCAAGACGATCCATATATGACTCAATTTTTCTCAATTGATGATAGAAATGTTATGCTGATTCCCCTTCTTCCCCTTTTCCCTTTTTGTCCAATACTTGAAAATCCATAGGGGTGATCGCCCCCTTTCCTTCCTCTGACGCCGTCTCTGCTCACAAACATACATAAAAATATCTCCACGCACACATTTTGAATGTGCATGGTTGTCCACGTTCAGACAAATAAAGATGTATATAGCTAAATAGGCCTCCTTTTTAGGTCTGTAGAATAAAGATTCGACACCCTGGGCTGACTAGACTGTTCAGACTAAATGCAAACATTACACTCTTCTAATATAGAGAAGGAATTAAAAGAGAAAAGAGATAAATTGAACATTTTTTTTGCGAACAGCCGAAGAACACAACATTTACAACTTGAACTAGTTCAACATATCTTTTTTAACTTGACTTCACGAGGCCCACACAAGGGTTCTCGAAATCCGTTTAGTCAATGATTCTATTACTGGTAGGTAAATCCCAAGAACAAATAGGATTTTGGTGTCCCCCTTTCTCGTAATACCCCTCCATTCCCAGCCCCTAGAATGTTTCTTTAACCTTTATCAAATGTAAAGGAACCTCATCACCCTCTCTTCTGGGTCAGTATAGGGATAGAAAGGACATGGGAGGGGGTTATGTCACCCCTTAAGAAATATTTTAATTTGCCTTATCCCGGGGCCTTATCTAATTTGCTTCAATTGACATTCAATAACGACAATAACGCATTTTAAATTATGAGATTCTGAGACTTATGATTGAACATGAATTAATTAATAGCATTCTCGAAGAGATATTTTATTAAAAAGTTTTTGAAAAGATGTAAATGAGCACATCGTATCGGGTAGAGGGTTGCGTGTGCAAAGGGACCACGTGACCCGGCTGCCACTTTTCGGGAATGTGTATATTAGGGGGAAAGGGGAAAGAAAGTGGAGGAACAAATATAAAGTTTAATCAATGGATGAGATATTGATACGAAAAAATATTTTCAAAGACGAAGTAAGAGGTGTGGGAAAGATTTTTTCCATGCATGGAAAAGGAAAGATTTCATGTATACGCGTATATTTTTCAAATATTGCAATAAGAATAGTTATTTCAGAATTTCAGAGGGCAACCGTGCCACCTCCCGCACTTATGAATCTTACAATAATCCATTTTTTTTGCTTCAATAGCCCATATAATTACTCAGATGCTGTTCACTGTCTTGTTTTATTGAATATGCAAGTTTGCATATTTTGTGCCCTGGAAACCATACGCCTGCTTGATTATCTCTATTTTTCATTTGCCGGTGCTTGATGCTCAAGAATGAAGGGAAATCACACATAGGAAATATGTCAAGAATACAGGGAGAGAATCAACTCTTGATATTAAGATATTAGCTCGTTATATAAAAGGTAGACAATAAAAGTAGTTTTAAGACGTAATTATGTAACGTATTTGAAGTATGATCGAATAATGAGTGACATTCCTAAATACACTGAAAAGCGATTCGTCGAGCAGATTATATTTGGCAAGAGTTCACAATCAACCATTCTTTATACATGTATTTAGAAAGTGACTTGTCTATTTTGGCAGTATATAGGCCTACACAACTGATTACCTTGTCAATGTTGCTTAAAATCACCCAATAATCATAATCACCGTGGAAAACTTTCCCCAAAAAATGTTCTTGACGAAACATACCATGTGGAACTTCAAAGATTTCATCAGTTATATGCCAAGGGTTGGAAGAGGCGGTAAGGCCCAGTTGAAAGATCGAAAACGATGGACCATAATCCAGGCTCTAAATTAGGTCTGCGGGCATTTGAAAGTTAGTGGAAATTATTTTTTTACAAAATATCCTATGGGTTGTTACAATCTAGATTTATTTCATTACAAGTTTGCGAAGTTTCTTATGGTTATTCCAGTACAGACAGACGAACGTTTATCTAAAATTGGTCCTGCGTGCTATATCACATTCTTCCTCATCCCTTGAACATTCGGTATGAACTTTACCCGATATACCATCATTACATGAGCATTACATTCATCTTCGTGGGAGACACTTCCACGTTTATAAATATCATATCTACCCAGAGGACTACTATGTTGACCAGAGAAATAGAGAGAGCAATGGAGAAAGAGTGGAAAAGAGGGAGAGATGGATGGGAGAGGGGGAGAGAGAGAGTACAAGATAATTGCTCCCCAAATTAGAACATGAAATGTGCACATTTCTCCTCCCATTTCCCAACCCTCCCGCTATAATCATGTTGTCGCGAATCATGTTACCTCTGAAATCCCAAACCATAAGTGAATCTAAGAGAGTCCATATAGAGAAATAAAACCAATTCATCCTCAACTCCCCCTACACGAGTATCAAAAATATTTTTTTTTGAAAATTGGAGAGGATTTTGGGGGTCTGTATTAAGCGCTTTCTTGGTTTGTTTCATTTTTTTTCTTTCTTTCGCTATTAACAATTTTAATGAAAAGTCTCTGAAAAAGCACATCAAATTTCTGTCTTCTTAATACAAACACTATTGATAAGATTTTTTAAATTCAAATTTATCTCTTTTATTTGGAGGGGGGGTGGTAATCGGAGCAAATTCCTCAATTCAGCAAAGTGTCCCCTGAAAACAAGTTGCTTCACATTGGTTAAGCAAGACTCCTGGATAAGGTTACCGCAAGCGCGGAGAAATAGATTATAATTTGAAACATTTTCATGTTCCCTTAAGTGGGCTCCCCGGTGGCAGTAAGGGGAACGAAAATAAACAATTGCAATGGGATAATACACGGCCATTCCATGGCTGATGAAATCGGAGTGCCTTTCAGAACATCGGGAAGCCAGGTCGCCCCCTTCCCACTTGACGAGAACACAATGACATTATGAACTTGATATGTCCTGAGAGATCTATTTATGCGACATAAAGCATGAATGTAATTTTACTGGTACAACTCGACTTAGGATTGAACGTTATTTCAAATGTAAACTCATTTCCTCAAGATTTACTATTTCACCTGAGGCCCAAAGAAGGAAGAGTTAAGAATTTGGCACAAATATAATTTTTTATGATTAAAAAGAAGGGAAATTTGAATGATTTTTATTAAACGTGAAACTTTTACTCTTCAAAAAAAAATTCTCAGTGAAGTTTGGAAAGAGAGATTAAAATGTAGGGTTTATAGGGCCCGAAATTGAAATGGAATAGAAGATAACTTTTTTTTTCATCTTTTCTACATATCTATTTCTGTTAAGTAACCTCACCATCTGTCCATGTCTCTCCCCATCTCTCTTATCTATTCATTCAGTCAAATATATATATATATTTAATGCAAGAGAGCTTGAAAATCAGGCGGGGAATTAGCCCTCATTCTTTTCAGAAATAGATAAAAAAAAATAACTGCTATTTATCTAAATACTGTGTTCCTTTTGAGATAAATTAAGAAAACTTGAGGGGAAACTGATATTATTTTTTTCAAATAATTTCTATTGTGCAGATTCATGATATAACAGCATCTAGGTTGAGCAGACAGATAGATATATAGATAGATAGACATATAGATAGATAAATATATAGATAGATGGAATAAATAGATTGGATAGATTGATATATAGAAAGACAGACAGATCAAAGGATAAAAAAATAGATAGATTGAATAGATAGATAAGTAGATAGATCGAAAGATGAATATATCAAAAGAAAGATAGATGGATGGAACAGATAGATAGATGGAATAGAGAGATAGATAAATGGATGGATGGATATATAGGTGGAGAGATATACACACCGCTTATTCAACACTGTGAAATTGTGAAGTTTGTTCTAAATCCTTTGGTTATTCTCAAAGGACAAATGTACAATTACTTGCAAAAAAACAGACCACCCAGCCAAAAAATCCCCCAATGGAATTAAAGCTAATCATCGTCTTTGCTTCTTCTTTCTCTTTTTTTTTTGGGGGGGGGGGGTGATAGGGTGAGAGAAATAGAAAGCCACTTGCACAATAACATTTATCTGGTGCAATATTTTAATCAACACATTTTGGATGTAGAAAAATAAAAATCCGTTTCTAGCCACCACTCCTTGGTGACTAAATAAAGAAAACAAAAAGCAAGCTTTCAAAGCTTTACATTTCAAATCTAAACATTTCAGACAAACAATTTTTTAACGATGCAAGACAGGAATTCTGAGTTTTAAATCGATTTAAAGACATCCTGTTCAAAGAGTAACATAACAAAATATGATGAAATTCATCCTTTAATTTTCATCACATTTTATGACAAACAATAAGAGGAATAGAAGAACCACCAAAATAATTGATGACAATAAATCAAACACTTGTTCTTTTTGCTGTCTGTATACACTTCCAATTTTGAATCCTTTTTCATTCTTTATTTGGATGTGTAAAGTAAATATTGATATATACAACCAACATTAATTGAAATGTGATGAAAAATCTTTGACACATACATAAACATGAACACCTGAACTTTTCATCATGGCATTAATAATAGTCATCATGTCTTTCATAGAAATGCTCTCATTCTGAATTCACATTGGTTTCATTTTGAAATGTTGTTCATATAACACTGATTTAGCTAAACATCACAAAACACATTGCAACCCAAGTTAGTAGCTGAACTTAAAAGGTGCCTTTAGTTTACATTAACAAAGTTTGTTTGCATAAAATAAACATTAAGGCAAAAGAGTATAAAGAGTTAAATTTTAAGTCTTCAAAATAATACAGGTAAAATCGAATGAATGCAAACACTAATGGTCTTTGATAACAAAAACTTAGTGAGAGAAATAATCAACAAATAAAGAAGTTACATGGGAATAAACTCTGTAATTTTTTATCTGATGTAGAATCTAATCTGTGAGTTGAAATGCTTTTATATATTCTACTACAAGAATTTACTTCATCACCTAGAATAATCTAGAAGGCACAATGGTAATATTTTGAAAGTTTCCACGCAAAAGATTAATATGTTAATGTAAGTACTTCAATTCTATTTGTTTGAAAACATTCTGTGATCATGTCTATTGCTATATAAAATTGTAATAAAAGTTTGAATGTAAGTACTTTGAGAATTAACAAACATTGAAAATGCATTAAATGCATGTTAATAAAGTTAGAATAAAAACAACCTTTGCACAGAGCATTGAGCTCCACACACTCTTAATGATAAAAAAATAAATAAATAAAGCATTAGGAAGTTAATAATAAGCTAACATAATTTATTTGCATAACTATGATTCAATAAGAACAAGTAGGAACATTTTTGTGGTATGTGTAAGATTTGGATAGATGCCAGTATTCAGATAGTTCAACATAGTATCTGGAACAATGAACTTCTGCAAAATATTTCTAGAACAAAAAATACAAAGTGGTTATCTGTAAATCTTAACTTCAAGAATAGTATCTCACTATCTGATTACAAAGTTTACATTTACATAAAGACTAAATGCTAATGCTAAGTTAGACAAGGCTTGGCAGCAGAATTTAACAACAATAATTAGCTGGGACAATTAAATCATTAAGAAAAGTTTTGGGTTAACAACTTCTTTAAAAATTGGCACAATGGAATTTTCATTTCTTAAAAAAAGCTTACCCCTGGATTTGGTTTTAAAGTCTGAATAAATATTGACTGCAGAACTATAAAAACTTGTAAAAAAAATCTGACAGACATCTGAAATAACAAAAAAATAGAAACCCATGAACACCCTGAACAGAAAGTATTACAAAAGCAATAGAAATAGATATTTGACATAATTGATTAACTACTGAATGTCTAACAACTTCAAATCATCAGAAAGGAGATTGAATCAGTCCATAGAAGACTCTACAAAATACCCAAAGATAAAGTACAGGGCTCAATTCAAATGAGCAAATGATGTAAGTTAGAAATATGAAGCGGAAAGCCAAATATCTACAAGACATGAGGCCATTGTCTTTACTTGAGATTTGTTTTCTCTTCTGTATTATTAATATTGTGTGACAAAATGGAATGTAGATGAGAACAAGTCTTTTCAGAAGAGAAGATTATGATTATCAAAATATGAAAACAAGCAATATCAATAATACTCTTGATCATCATGATTACATTATTTCACAATTTCTTTTAAGAATTATTCTAGTAAGAAAGGACAATTACACAAAATGTAATGCAATTTGAACAGTTTCCTAAAAAAATGTTCTTTCACCCAAAATTGTCATCCCATCACCACAAGCGATATCCTTGCAATTCTTACAGTGAGGAAAAAGCATACATATTACTACGTTATATGTGTTGTGTTTAACACAATTTGATTATAGATTAGGCAGGCAATCCAGTGGATTTCAATTTTTTTTGGTCCTTAAATTTCTCATATCCGTTGCTTCATTCATTATACCTTGCTCTCATTAGAGTGTATCTTCACCTTTTTTCTTCACTCTTTTCCTCCACAGTGGGATTGTGTTGAGCATTCCTTTCACATGCTTCCATTTTCATACATTCCAGACTTCTCAACCATGCTTTTTGTACCTTCCACTTATAATCTATAGTCAATCATGTTGTTCGTCGTCTCTTCTTTTTCCTATGTCATTCTGTCACTTTCTTTGGTCTCTCTCTCTCTGACCATTCCATCTCTATTCTCTGACCAAATTCACAACTTTAAAGAGTCCTAGCTGCACTCACTGTACCTTCTCCTTTCCAGGTATAGTTTCATCTTCATATCTCTCCTCGTCCTCTTCCTTTGGTTTTGATCTCCTCTTTTCTATAGCTTTCCTTCTCTCTTTCCATTGCTCCCTGATGAAGGAGACAAGTTGGGTTTCTGTGAAGATGATGACTATCAAGACACCTAGGAGGCAGGCACCACCAATGCCTATGTGGGTGAATCGATGCGACCATGTTGTCTGCTTGTACTTCAGCTGGGAATACACAAATTGATTAACAAATTATTCACTTGATATAGCTTCAACAGGAAAAGAAATAATAATTCTTTCTCACAATAACAAATTCTTAATACCCTCCATAAAATATTTTTTCCCTATTGGTTTCATGATCTATAAAGAGATGCCATGAAAACAAAATTCTTCTATAATGAGTGGTAAAACATGTCAGAAACCATTTACTTGTTACACATGTTCAAAATAAATTACAGAGAGGGGGGGGGGGGAGGAGGAAGAGAAAGAGAAGCAGAGATAGAGAGAAAAAAAAGGTAGATGGACTTGCTCATTTCAATTTTTACATATTACCTATAAAACTGACAAGAGTGAGAGTATTTTACGGTGACAGAATGTGTTTTACATAAGTTTGTAAATCATAAAAGAGAATAATTGTTCAACAAAAAAGTACAAAAAAAATATTGTAGACGAGGTGATATGGACTTACTTCTGACATGGTTGTGATTAGCCAGGAAAATGCTAGTGTGATTAGAACATATACTGATGGTATCAAGCCTTTCAGAGGCTTGAATGGACTCCCAGAGTAGAACTTAGCGATGAAATATATACTGAAAAGAAAAAAAAGAACATGGAACTTTAAATGAATGAATGAACATACTGTGATTATTAATTTGATAAACATTCAAATACAGATAAAATTGTAATTATTTTGAAACAATTTTAAGAATATCAGGGATAATTGTATGATGGGATGATTGTATGACTGGCTGTAGAAAAAAAAATGTGAAAGAAAATATTCAGAAATTTAACAATTTTATTAGGAGTCAAGGAATCAAAGAAACTTGAACATTTTGACACCCTAGTTGATTTATATAATCTGAAGCACAACATTTGAAGAACAAATAAATTGATGGGTAACGTCGATAATGACAAAATCCAACTTGACAAAATCATTCTACAACTTTGCGCTAGTCCCATGAACTGATACTTATTTGTACAGCAGCACATTTCTGAGTCATCCTTTGGAACACACTACCTTTTCATGTAGCCTCAACAAAATTTGAAGAATTATTTTTCAAACATCTATGTTAACTTCATTTACTTTCTTCACTCGTTTATGTCTAATAATGTAATTTTTTCTTCATAATGTATCTTCTAACAAAGATGTTCATAATTTTGTTCAAAAAATTGAAATCATTTTGTATTTTTGCAACTCCATTCAATCTTCTTCCCTAACTTATGCCATACAATGTATACATCATGTTACAAAAGAAAACTGACTGCTGAACTATTAAAGAAGTGTTAAATATAATATAATATTTATATATTTTGCACTTACTTTCATAACTTTTACATTAATTGAATAGGATACAGTCTTGTTGTACAGTGTATTGAGAAATAATTAAGAATGCAAGCATGAAATCAGCTAATTATTACTATTATCATCCAGTAACAGTAATAAGTCTGTGATGATTTCAATTTATGTTCAGAACAAACAATTTCCAACACCAATTTTACCAGGTACCTAACCATTATCAACAACATAACAAATCTTCAAGACCTTCATATTATACAAGTTTGAGGCTTAAATTATTGTAAAATATCTCAAACTAAAGAACTTTCATGGGTTGATGGACTACAGGACTAGGACTTACCTGTGTATAATTCTTGCCAACATGTTGAGACAGTTAGCTAAGATGAAGCCTACACTACCAATAGTTTTGGTAAGGTACCATGAAGATGAAAGAAAGACGAGTGAAAACCCAAGCATCTTGGTATTATATCTGTAAGTAGACAAAAATTTACAGGTAGGATGAATATTTGAACAAACAATCACATGGGATGCATCCTAAAGGGCATTTCAAGAAGATTGCAATCGATCAAATGAATTTCTAATTTACAACTGATCATTGGCCTGATCAAGCAACAGGATAATGATATATTTGTATTTGATATTTGCAATCATATGCAAAAAAATATCTTGCAACACCCCCAATTACAATTACAGATGACCTGAGCCCTTAAACATAAAAAAAATATGATCAATCGTACAATGAAGTCTATGGCAAACCATGCACAAAAAGTTACAATTAATTGTACACATTAAGTGTATCTCTTTGTGTAACACCTGATTAATAAAACATAAACATTATTTACCTGTCTACATCATGTTGACTCATAGCAGCAAACACAAAACACTCTGTGGTTCCATTAATAGCAATCAGTAGAACATAGACGCAGAACCAACGTAGGAGCTTGGGACCTAAAAGAATAATGTGAATTAACATTAATAGTCATACCAATCTCAAAATCACATTTGGATATTAAAATTATTTTGAGCAGTACTTTTATAATCAGCCATTCATAATCGAGTGTTTCTGTTAAGGACTATCTTGCAAGGAACTTGGAATGGGACCAGATGTGAAGTCTAGAAAATGCAGTAGCATGTGAGTACAGTTGAGGCCAGAAGTTTACATACACCCAGGAAATTCAAAGAAAAGTTGACACTTTCCAAACATCATCAAATTTACTGTATCTTATGAAATATTTGTGCTATTATGAAAAATTCGATATCAAACAAATAAGTATGTCATGCCCCTTTATCAGATTGCTTTTTCATCAGGAGCTGAAAAAATATTTAGGTGTCATTTTCCCCTAAAATCTTCATATTTTAGACAAATCAAAAACAAAAACTTGACAAAAACATTTCATATTTGTGCTAGGTACTTCTCAACACAAATATTTCAAATTACACTTTTTTGTTCAGTGATGACATATCATGATAGAAAATGTAATATAAATCATAGATTTGGCATCTATATGTTTCTATGAAACAATGTTTGAAAATATAATAGAATCAATTTGGCATGAATATTGCTTTTTTTCCTTCAAAGGAAATTCCACCTGAAATATACTTTAATCCCAACGTCATCCCAATCATGTGAAAGAGCTTAATATGCTCTTTCATGTGATACCAAATTTTGTAATGGTAGTGTTTATACTTCTGAAGATATAATAATCTTACAAAGTTTAGCAAGTCAACAAACTTCACTGAATTCCATGGGTGCATGTAAACCTTTGGCCTCAGCTGTAAGCAATAGCAGAGTTTACTATCACTTCATACCAGGGGTAAATCCTAAAAAGTAAAAATATGTAAGTCTGGCCCCCTATACATGGGATCTTCCTCATTGATTTGTCAATTTTTTTTTTATACATATGAAAAACATACATGTAATGCTCCCAAATTATCATGGCCAGTGAAGTGAAGTAAAAATAGAAAAATTATCTGTGGTAAGAAAACAAGGTTGATTATTTCTCAACATATCCAAAATAATAATGACAGTATCCATGCCAATCAGTACAGGTCCACTACCCACCCCCCCCCCCCTGACCCGCACCTGATTTTGGACCTACCTGGTGGGGAACTTAGGACAGGACCAGCATACAGGTCTAGAAGGAGGTAGGAATAGGCATAGCCAAAGATGAGAATGATGGATCCAATAAGAACAACAAACTTTAGCAGACTCTGTAACACTTTGGAGGCTAACTCAATAGAATCCTGAAGACAAAGAGAATATCAAAGAACTGCATTAGTCCATGATGATCACTTATCTATACAAGAAACTATTAATAAAGAGCATCAACAATTAAATTCAGTACTTTTGACAAACATAGATGTAATTTTTTTGTTCAAGAAGATAGATAAGTTAAGGGAGCACAAAATCATCATTGCGAAGTTTTTATGCAGAGAAATGGAAATTACTTCCCTCTTTAGGAGAGGCAATAAACATAATCACATAAATCTGTGAATCAGAATCCAGAGATATGTACCTTATCTTGTTGCTTGAAGCCCTGGCCCCTCTTCAGTGTTTGTGCAAAGAATAGGTAACCACTCTCTTCTATGGGCAAGAATATGAACCTAGCAGCTAATGCACCCAGATTGTTTACTGCATCATAGATTCCTTGATCACTGAAACTCAGCACATTCAATAGGGTCATCACATAGCGTTCACCTACAAATAACCAATGCATACAGAAAATATGGGGTAAATGAAACATTGCAAAGACATTGTCTTTTCAAAATATTTTTTATGACTAACATCTATGCCATAAACAAAGATATAAACATAGTTTCTGATATTTCTTTTCTGTTAAAGACATTACTAAATCACTGATTCCATTATTCAGCACAATTTTCACTTCATCATTATTTTTTAGGGGGAAGGGGTTGCTGTTGTTTGTTTTGTTTTTATGGATTCTCTTGAAGTGTGAAGAAAAAAATTTACTTGGAAATACCTACTAAAATCCATTTCATAAATTAACAAATATGTGTTGTCTTGTACTATTTAGAATTCCAAATGAACTGTCTAGAACAGGTCACATTCGTATGAATCATCAAAAATACTTGCCTTCAGTTAAAAGCTGCTTTAGGAATCCTTGCTTGAAGAAACTCCAAGTCAATCTGGCCAACTCTGGACTCGTCCAAGGCTGCCATCAACAATAAAAACAAAAATATTCATAATTTATCAACATTATGTGCTTGAAAAATGAGAGGTGCATTATTTGATTAAAATGTACAGCAGGTTTAGTGTTGGATATTATTTCATAAGTCAATGACTAGTATTGATAAAGTGCAGTGATGTCCTAATGTATGTTATTTGAACAAAATGAATATTGTATTTTATAGAAATATTTTATTCTGTGATGCAGTACATATTATTGTATATAATACAATATTGGTATAACAAAAGCTCATTTCCCCTTCTCCTTCCCCAAGTCAGAATATCAAGCGCAAGTCCCGAATACGGGTGCCTCATAGGCTGAAAATCAAGTTGCGCAAGATTTTTTGAGTTGCGTTTGATCGCAAGTCTTTCTGCAATGGGCCCCTGGTGTAGAGATAATGCACCTTATTGAAAATTGTTGAAATCTTTGTATTTAAACAGTATGGCAGTTATAACTCATCTTACACAAAAGTTAAAATGTTTTAACCTACCCCATCTCTTTATCTTATATACCTTGTCTGGAAGATGGCGGGGAAAGAAATCTCTGGCTTCTTTCATTGGAAATGTATCATCTTTCTTGGAAAGGAACGTGGCATAGTTGGAGAAGTAAAGGAAGTATAGGAATACACAGACATAGCTGTACACAATCTGAAATATGATAAAATAGTAGCAGTTTATGAACTGAGACCAGTACATTAGATATACACATAGAAATAAAGATGACAAAATTTGCCATTTTTTTTCTGGACTTGATTCCAGCTGGGCCCTACCACACAAAGATGTGTGAAAAGTGTGAATTTGAAACATCATTTCTGATTGGTTACTGATCAGACATTTGAACAAATGAAGATGCAACAGTAATCCTTATTGGCCATTGCTAATTTGCGGAAGATTGCACATCTCTGTGTAATGGGTCCTGGATTACCATCATTTACACGTAAATACAAATATCCATGATTTGTTTCAGGAAAGTTCACACAAATAACAAATTTCAAACATGTGATTTTTATTTACTGTATGCCTACTTCTTTTTTTTTCAGAAAGAAAACTTTTCAAAGATTTTCTAAATGATGTCATGTATGGACATGCCCTATTTTGGTTTTCATTTGATAAAATATCTAATTGAGTAAATTTGAATAATAATACAAAAGTCTTGATAAGGTTTTAGAGACACATATTTCCAATTTAATTCCATGTGTGTAATCTTGATTTTAATGATGTCCAGGAGTCATGGTCTATGATATATTGATTTCAGTACGAGTGTGCTAAGCTGACTGACTCTTTGTATTTCATGATTCTGAAAAAAAAGACAAATAGTACAAAGTTTACTGAAGAGTCAATTAATTTGTCTTTATACATAGTGCAAGATGAGTACCAAATTTCTTTGTTTTTAACTTACCTGAGCAACACAAAAAGCTGTGACACCAATATGAGGATTAATAAGAAGTAGAAAGACAGTCAATGAACATCGGAATGCTATAGCAATCCCTTCAATCACAACCTGGTATATGAAATATAAACGACAATAACATACTATTTGTCAAAGTAATCACAAATAAGAGTTCAGACAAAATCTAACAAAATGAACAACTAGGTGTTTATAAAGATGTGAATACTAGAATTTGTCAAATCATTCTGATAGAAATTACAAATTACTCAGTAATAAGTAAAAATAAGCATAGCATTTGTCAATGAGTGGGTCATTTTCCAAGCTATAATGAATAACTATGCTAACTTGTCTTTCTCTGCATTGGCAATTTCCAACATTTTAAGTTTACAGATAATTCTCATCATTTCACAATGTTTGGCTTGCCTAACTATACAATAATTTACTAGATCAACATCTGTGAATATATGATTAACAACTCACTTTGATTTCGAAGTAATATAAATGCAAATACTTGATTGGCATCAAATTTGCTATTCAGATTACTTTTTCTTGATGATGGGAGAGTGAAAATACAGCATGGTGGTTATATTGTAGACAAGTGATCTCAGGGAGGTCCCCTTTATGATACAGTCACACCAATGAAACTGAATCCAAACCAATCAATGGCATGTCATAACGCAATAGCGTTGGTCAGCCTGGAGTCAGTTTTGTCAAAGATACTACAAGGGGAAGATCAGACACTTTGGTGATTTTTTGAAACGCTCAATTTTCTTCATGGGGAAGGGTGCCCAAGAGCGTTGAGTAAGTAAACTTTAGTTTATTTTGGTGCGGCATAGTGTGCGGCAAATTAAAAAATACAATGGCGAGCACGTTGAAAGGGGGGAGCCCATAGTGGCTTGCTCCGTTGTAAATTGCTCAAACATTTCTCAGAAAAGGCCAGATTTGCAGTACTTTAGATTTCCAACAGACAAGCAAAGGTATGCTGACATTTTTGTAAATAATTGGATTTTTCTGGATTTAAATTTTAATGTTTTTATGGGACTGACAATCATTAATATTTGTCGATGACTTATATAACTGTGGAATTCATTACAACAATTAAATTGGTCCATATATAAGGTAGATAGATAAGATAGATAAGGTAGATCATAAGTCAGGGTCTACACACATAGGCCTACCAGAGATTTGATGTGTGTTTATTGTCTGTTGTCATGTGAATGGTGTAGTGTATTGCAACTGTACAGTTTTTAGGCGTTAGCCTTATTATAGATCTTTTGTTATTTCAAATGCTTCAAAATATCTAGATAACACAGCATTAAATTTTTTTTGTGAGCCAGTTACGAACAGGGAAGCAACGTCTGAAGGGGAGGAGGTATACAGAGCAGGATAAACTGATGGCATTTTCTCTTCATTGTCAAAGTCCCAGTGCATACAGGTTTTGCCAAAAGATTTTTGCTCTACCCCATAAATGGTCCCACATGAGGTGGTTAGAGCAGGAAAGAGTTCAACCTGGGTTTAGTCAAACCACATTTGACATGTTGGCCAAAAAAGCAAAAACATTGAATGCAAGGGACAAGATCTGTGTACTTACTATTGATGAGATGAGTCTACAAGCAGGACTTTACTCTGACTTTCACAAGGATATCATTGAAGGTATGAAGTACTTTGGTTCTTAAGGACGAACAAAAAATATTGCCACAAGCACTTGTTTTCATGGTGAGAGGGATAGCAAGTAAATGGAAGCAACCAGTGGGATATTTGTACCCTAATTCAGCTACACCTGGCAGCACACAGAAGATGCTATTACTTGAATGTGTAAAAAAAAAACTTGAAGAGGCAGGTTTTACTATTAAGATAGTTCTCTGTGATCAGGGGTCAAATAATCAAAAGATATTTGCAAAGTTGGGGGTAAATCCAAACAAGCCCTATTTTTATTCGAAGACAGATGCAGGCAATATCCAGAAAATGTATTGTATGTTTGATCCCCCTCATTTCTTGAAGTGTTCGAAACACATATATTTTATTGTTTATGGATATGAAATTAAGTTGAATTATAATAAAGAATTTTATAATCATGATTTAAGGTTACCCCTCAGAATGGCACCAAAGTTGACATCAAAGCACATAGAGCTCCCACATTTTTCAGCTATGAGGGTATGTCTTGCTTCCCAAGTCTTCAGTAACAGTGTTGCATCAGGTATATTAACATATTCTGCGCTTGGAAAGTTGCCATCAGAGACAGCATATATCGCTGAAATTTTTGGAAAAAATGGATAACTTATTTGATTCATTCAACTCTAGAAGCTTGAAGGATACCAAAATTCACAGACGAACTGTCAAACTATGTTCAGTGCATGTTAATTTTTGGAAAGATTGTATAGAGCGGATAAAGAAATGGCGAGTTAAAGAAGGTTCTAAAGAAAGAATAGCTTGCTTGATTGGATGGGTGTTGACTATGTGTGCATTATTCAAATATTTGAGGAGTTAACCAGCAATGACAACTTTTAAGTTTTTGTTAACAAATAGGCTCAACCAAGATTGCCTGGAGAATCTGTTCTCTATCATTAGAAACAGAGGAGAGCACAGAGACAACCCAACTGCAAATGAGTTCAGAGCAGCTCTGAAGCAAGTAATGTGCTCCAAAATGATGGCACCTATGGGTGGCCAGAATTGTGAAGTGGATGAGGATGACTTTTCAAATTGGCAACACACAAGAAAACACAATCAAATCCAGTATGTTTAGATGATGGTACAGAACCAAATGAAGATGAGTTTGTTAGTTTCTGTAATGATGTAGGTATCATTGAAGATCAATGTCAGAAGAATGATAGTTTATGTAACTGGGTACATTGCCAAAAAAAGTACTTGCAAAACACAGTTGTGTGACTTGTAAGCAGGCCTTGCAAAAATATACATTTTATGGATGATCCATCACAACTAATGTTGCATAACAAGGCATATTGTGTTGATCATTCAGATTTTGGTAATTTGACTGTACCATGAGACAATTTTGAGTCATTTATAGAAGTCTCTGAGCAAGTTTTGTTCGATATTTCAATTATTTTTTTTCACATTAAGTCATTAGTGAAGAGAGTATCTGAAAAGATAGAGCAGACAACCAACATCAAGAATATCCATGTTGGACTCGTTTCTTGTTTCTTTTTTTTTTGTCAGATTTCGACTACATGCAGCTGTCTGTTTCTATAATAAGAGTTTGCTGGATGTGAAGAATGATCAGGGACAAACAAAAAACAGAAATAGGAAGTTAATCAAAATTTCCCACATTTAAGGACGTTCCACAGTTTGTGCAGTTAATGATCTGCGCATATTTTATGCTATGTGCTTTAACGACACAGAGGATGATTAATTAGCTATATGTATCAGTGGATTTTTCCCTTGAAAAAAAAAGATGTTTTATTTTATGAAGCTACATACGTGCACAAGTTTACTTACTCAACGCAGTGGGGTGCCCGTCCCCATGTACGAAATTCAGCGTTTCATTACATGGTCTATGTCCTTTTGTCAGCGTGATTAGCATTAGTGGGGTATTCATTCACATTTCCAAGTACTCTGGACAGTACAATCAGGTTTCCCTCAAACTGTTCAATAACATTTTGTAAAATTTACTAAATGTGTCTGATATATTTAGTAATAACTGTTTGACTACTTTAAATTTTAAAGTATGATGCTTTGAAGCTCCCTGAAGTGTCATGTCTGTTGAATTGCCCAACACAAAAATAATCTTAATTTACCTTGAGACGAACAAAAAGCATGGCCTGGCCAACAACCCAGAAAGGTTCAGCTACAAGTTCAATCACAGCTGAGAAGGCAAAGACCAGGACAGAAGTATTGTAATGTGGAACAATCTCAGGGTCTGGATGAGATAATAAGGCTATCCAGACATAACTTAACACGGTGGCACATACCACACCAAGTGGAAACCTGAAGGACAAATGTAAAAAGAAGCACAGGAAAAAATAGCTACAATGAATAGGATAATCATGTCAACTACAGAGTTTTTATACTGAAGATGCAGAATTGATGTCAAAAGAATAATGTTATTTGATCAATAAGGGGTACCTAAATGAAACTTTCAGATTTGCCGAAAATGATGCATCATAAATCAGGCAACTGTAAAAGAAACAAAAGGGAAAGATCATCAGTCCATTTTTACATTCTAAAAGTTTTGAAGTTGCATTTACATAATACTCATTTCCCTCGTTGGGATATAAAAATACTCACGAGCACCACAGAAGGTTGATAACTTGTGGCCAGTAGTGTTTACTACTCTGACTAAGACAAGCTCTGCGGAATGCCTCTCTAGCTATAAAAAGTATGGTGGAGTATAGAAGCATCAATCTAAATTTTAAAAAGAAAAGAAAAAGTTCCACTTACTATCACACAGCTTTATGTAATAATAGGTAGCAGAAAAAAAAATATGTTAAAATATTAGTTGGTGTGATGAAGAGGGAAATTATTAGTTCTTTTTAGTAACGACTCGCATACCCATTAACAAGTATTTTTTGCCATCTGTTATAATCATTTTAGTATTGTTACCATGTACATCAATGTACTGAAAGGGGTCAAGAGAAAAAATATCAATGATCATATTCAAAATATTGGAAAAACACAAATATCTCTACCATATTTTATAGAAATGCAATGTTAAAAGTTGACCAATTCTTCTTAAAATTTACCCACAGGCCACAGACTGATAAAATTAGAACAGATATATTGATTTCTATATTCGTTGCAAACCATTAGTTAATTTAGTTTAATTTTTACCAAATTGAAAATAATCCGGGCAGCATTCCTGTATTCAGAAGAATTCATTAATTAATATGGTTTCAATGTGTCAATCCAAATTGCTAAGTAAAAACACATTAAATCAATGAAAGTAGAGTGCAGCGTTACTCACCTAACATTGACGACTCCTAACATATCCTCATGCACATAGCCATACTTGATGATGAAGGCATTCAGCATGAATGTAACAACACGGAACATCACCTAACATTGAATAAAAACATTCAGATATTGAAAATAAATGCTGCAACTCTCTATTATAAAGCTTCATATACTTTATTTGAAGCTGTGATAAACAAGAGAGATTAATATATCAGAGTAATTTATTACTTCTTGCATAATTTTACATGTTGCTTAATGAGTTATACCATACACGTATTCACATTATTGGGGTAAAGAGTTAAAATATTTTCTAAATATTCCATGCAATGAGCAAGAAATAGTTTGTGTCTGAAATCATCAGCTCATACATTTGCGAACTGCAATGGACTTGTATGAAAATATTTGCTAATAGGATGTTCCATCATTTTGCCTTTTCTTTAAAAATTGTTTGCTTTATCATCAATCTCCTCAGTGAGGATTTACTGATTTACTATTGTGATTGTCCAATTTCACCCCACATATATGTCAGATTTTGTCCAATATGCTCATATGTCCCTCTTGATGTCCCATTGCACCTCGGGGTGTCCCATGTTACCCCAAAATTAAGGCTTTAAAAAAATCATTAATCACACAAAATAGAATAATGTAGGGGTAGCAATACATAATTCATTATATACTATAATGGCGTACAGTGTAGCTTGAAAAAAAAAAAAGTTGCAAGGAATCTTTCCCGATTTTGCAAAAATGTCCCATTTCTCCCTGGTCTCCCCTATATGAGCCTAGTAGTACATGTAACTCTATTTGAAGGAAGAATTTGGTAGTCACCAGGATAATTCAGAAAATTCTTAAATATGTCACATCCTTAAGATATGATATATAATTTTCTGACCCCAAAATGGTGTCATTTTGTCACGTTGGTTGGTATGCTTTGTTTGTCTAGTTTCAACTTACAGAATGGCAAAGAATAAGAGACTTTGAGAATATACTTCATTCTACATGTATATAGGATTTGTTTACTCAATCTCTTATTACAGTGTAACATATCCAGAAACTAGAAAGTCAAAGACACATGTAGTAGGCATACTGTTATAATCAATCAATAATTTTGATGTGTGCACACTGATTAAATTGGCAGCATGGTGATGTGGCATAGGGCACTTTGTCCTTGTAATACATAGGAGTGTTTGAAATTAAATGATTAAATTAATATAGCCCAGAAACTTTCTTTCCTGAAATTACAACCAAAAATCAAATCAAGCATCCAAAATTAGATTATTTTCATACTTGTCATAACTGTACCTTTTCATGAAATATGTTTTAACTCACAAATGTTTTCCACTTTTAAACAGCTTTGATATCATTTTTTGTACTTATGCTTGTAGTATTACTGGACCTTTTCCCCATATAAGCAAAAGTGTTTCACCAAAGTATAACAATCAACAAACAATGCAGTCACTTCTCTTTCATCTTTTATGATGCCGCATACATATCTGATCATTTCAATATGCTGTTATTATTTATTCATACTTGGTGTAAAATTTGTCAAACATTTTCTGATGTATTCTTGAAGAGGTGTTTCAATTGAAATATATAAACAGGCCAGTGAATTACCTGAAGTACCATGTTGTAAGATGCTGACCGAGCACTGCTTGCCAGCACAGACTGGTCTCTTTCTGCTGTCATCTTGGAGAATATCAAGACTCAACACACAAAAAGAAGTCTGATGAAGGACAAGTGTGCTGAAAAAAAAAACATGAATAGAGTTAGAGGCATCAGAGCTCCACAAGTCCCCTGATAAAAAATTGCTTGGTAAAACGTGAAAAAAAATTATTTACAAAATTACTAAATTGATAAGAATACTGACCAAGTCAGGATATATATAACCAGACTCGCATTCTTTGTTCCAAATCATTATCAACATTTTGATAGATTTAATCTCTACTGTAGAATTTGTTGAATCATGTTTTAGTGTCTACAGATTCATATCTTCTTTGTTGCATGTTTTGAATCATAAACAGAATCAATTATTTCATTGACAAAAAATTCCTTGGTTTTATACATAAATTCAATATTCCAATTCCCGAAGGTACCCATCACAATGTCCTCATGTGATTTCTAAGTTATGAAATTACATAGGCCTACCCATAATTTCACTTTCTAACTGAATACTCTGCCTTTGGTCTTCATGGTTTACATATGATGCATATTTGCCTCTGCTATCATTTTTAGATATGTATTTCCCAATATATCACAATAACTGCAGTTTAAACAAATTTGCTTTTAAAACTAGGCAATTTTGTGATTAATAAATATACAATAGCAAAAGCTATATCTTGTCAGCTTTTTCTCCTGATATGTCATCAAATTTAAGAAGCTCTCATAAAACTGGTTTCTAAGTAGTCAAATAGCCGGGGGGGGGGGGGGGGGGGGGGGGCACTTCCATTCGCTGTACACACACATGAATGGGACGCAATCCCTGGCTCCGTGGAGAGTAAGCACACATTAGTGAATGATTTTTACTCTGCACAACAAGTTTCATTTTATTTTTTGCGGTACACAGTACACACACATGAATGGGACGCAATCCCTGGCTCCGTGGAGAGTAAGCACACATTAGTGAATGATTTTTACTTGTCTCTGCACAACAAGTTTCTTTTTGTTTCGCGGTAGATACCGTACACATACACACATGAATTGAATGGGACACATGTACAATCCCTGGCTCCCCGGAGAGTAAGCACACGTTACTGAGTGATTCTTAGCTTACTCTCTGCCTCCTGTCTACTCTTCTTGTGATGGCTGATGCTGGTCTTCTGCTCCAAAATTAATGCCATGCCCCAGTAGGGCCTAGGCTAGACCAAAAGCTTCAGTCTCTGTATTTTGGTTGTTCCACTGAACTGCGTTGGCTCCACTCACCATACATAGACTGAAGTGGTTGGGGGTCCGTGGCTACAGACAACGTATAGTGAACTAGCGTTTTATAGATCGCGATTTAAAACTGTTTTTTGAGCGAAATTTAATGATATAAATTCAGGGAAATACAAATAATTTAAGTAATTGCATACCTTGGACCGGATTTATTGATAAAAAAATCCACTGGATGATTGAGAAATCTGTCATCTAAGCCATTTTCTCCTGACCTGACGGTTTATCTTGCAAGTTGCCATCTTGAATGAAGTCATTATCGTTAATGTCTCGATATATCGCGATTATAACTATTATCGTTTGTCTTCGTGAGTGTATCGTATCGTATTATTGCCTTGGAGGTCTGCTGGTGGAATGCAATATTGATATAACATTCGTACATTGTTGACGCCCTCTCCGTTCGTTTGTAAATATTTCATAGTTTGGCTGCCATTTTGACCTGTTTTCCTGTGTCGTACCCAACTAAACATCGGTAAAGTATAATTTTCATGCATTTTCATTTATATCGTTTAAAGAATGTTAAAATAGAATAATTAACTATTTTGAATGTTTAGTTTTTATATCCTTAGATTGTAACCTCGATGAGTTATAGAACCTCAGCTTTGGACTCGATCTGGTCGGACAAAGGTGCTGGTGTTATAACGAATGGGAGCCCACACGGACACTTTACCGTCGGTGAATGGGGATTACAGTAAAATGTCAGAAATTGTTGAATAAATCCCCAGAAACGACGGTTATTCCTGTCTAGGCCTACTCAGCTCAGCAATGACAGATCGACAGTGAAATCAAACACAAAACTAAATGAACGGGACCACACAACATGTCATAAGCAGAGCCAGAGCACCTAACAATTCTAACGCTATTCTGAAATGGGTATCACACTTTTAGATCACATTACATAAAATGCTACACCCCAAAACGTTTATCTTGCATGTAGAACTTATTTCACGAAATTTGAAATGATTCGTCAAATTGTATACAGTGATTTACACACTCAAATTACCTTCACTTTCCGGGCTCCAGCTCCATCCAATCTTAAGCAATCGATCCCGGATGCTCCAGGATTGAGTTCGTTGAGCGGTTAGTTTTCGCGATTCGGATGATATTTCGAACAGAGCTGAGCGGTTAAATGTAAGTTCTCCAGAGTGCATCAATCTCTAAAGTTTTTTTTTTGTATTCTCTCAAATCATAATACACATTCCATAAACAAGTTTTACAAATTATTCAAAACACGATTATAAATTACCGGTATACAATTTCAACACTGACACTGATGCATACGTTTCAACCTTTGGTTTCAACAATTAATAAAATTAAATATCAACATGATCTGATGTTCCAAAATTACTGAGAGAGAGAAAAAAAGATTAAAAATGGTGATGTTCTACCTCCCAACCCCCCTCAGATTCACATTTATTTCCAACAGAAATGACATAAATATTGATACAAATCATTTTTTTTGTACATAATAACAAATATTTTTGATACAAAACATTAATGATAATTAACATATAAGATAATACCGTATATTTTTGTAGACAAATTATAGTTTAGTATTTAGAAGAAAGCTGTGGAAATGGGAGATTCACTCAAAAGCATAGCTTGTATAATGTGAACCCCCCACCCCCCCCCCCCCCCCTCTCGATCGACCCCTCAAGAAAGAGAAAAGGGGAGAGAGAGAAAGAGAAAGACGCAATGGTTGCTATTTGCCTATACGGAGATTTACTGAATGGAAGAACATAAAACGAAAAAGTAAAATAAAATAAAAACAGGACGACGTACAAAAGGAGAAATAAACATAAATAGAATCAGGACGAATTGCGACCGAAAATAGAGGATAAAACAAAATGATAAAGACTAAGAAAATTAACTTGAAGTCTGAGAGGAGATGATATAACAACGGGAATTTAGTAATGAAGACCTCGGTAGGATTTAAGTGAGAAGTTTTTCAGTTTTCTTTTAAAAGAATGTATGGAAGGGCTGTTTTTTATGTTATTGTCAAGGGAGTTCCAAAATCTAGGAATAGGGCCATCGCATAAATGTACTCTTTGCCAATAAAGTTCTAAAACGGGGTATTTACTAAATGAAATTCGCTTGTCTTGCCTAGTAGGGTAATTATGAAAAGACCGATTAAGAGGAAACATAGAATCAAATACACGTAGAAGGGTATCTTTGTCAAATTTAATCATAAATTGTCCTAAATGGATATAGGTCGCTTATCTTCAGTAATTTGCAATGAATAAAATTGTGGGTCAGTGTGTGAACTAAAAGCTGAACTTTTGTTATCTAAAATGGTTTGGTGGGTGCTGCCCCAGGCAAATATCCCATAATTTAAAAAAAGGTGAGATCAGTGAAGAATATAGTATTAAAAGTGATGACGACGAAAAGTGATATTTCAGTTTATTGATATTGTCAATATTTCGCGAAATAGGCCTAATGTTACAAAATTATACAATCTATGTGGTATTTCCAGGAAAACTTATTATCAACGGAAGAAATTTAATGAATGTGACACTTTCTAAATTAGTGTCATCTAAACATTGGCGGCGGAGCGGAGAATTATCTTTTGTGTTTGGGGGGACGACTATTGTTGCGTCCCCCCCCCCCCCTCTGCTCCTATGGGTAATTTAAGTCTGAGGTCACATGGTAAGGTCCAAGGTCATTTTCAGGTCAACGTTAAAGTTTACATGCACTCTTATGACACCTAACTCCGCAACCGTAAGTCGCTTTTCATTCAGACTTGGTTGGTATATAGATGGACTTGGGGGACCTGCATATGTTATGCTGCAGTTGGAGGTCACATGGTAAGGTCAAAGGTCATTTTCAGGTCAACATTAACGTTTATGTGCAAGGCTCTTATGACAAGTGTTATTCTAACCCAGTCATTTTACAATGAAGTTTCGATATAATTCTCTTGCATACCCTCGCAAATCGCGATATTTCTGGTTATTTCCATAAGTGGGCGAGACACAAAATTGCTTTTGCCTTGTTTTTACAATAACAACAAAGATTATTTTGCGAGATTTGAACGGAACAAATGGTGATTTGTATAAGCAATGCCATGCAGCATTTTGAACTGAAACTCTGCTCGAGGCATTATCTTGGTCTCATAAAAATGTGTTCAAACTTTTCATAAGAAAAAAAAATATTTGTTTTTTAACCTTTCGAAAACATCAGGTATTGCGAAGTTGCATTTCATAAAATTTGCATAAACGTTTTTAGATACGGCTAACTCATCTATTCTTTTTCCAGATATAAGCGATATTTCTTCCCTAAGAGAATCTTCTTTGTTATATTTTCATATTTATTTTCTAGCCGACTGGAATAGTTTAAATTGACTATATGTTTAATCCCTGTCTTTGGAAGTATGAAAATGACCTTAAGTTTCCATCATAATCCATTACATGTTTCAATCTGTAAATATTTTCCATATAATTTTTGGTCAAAAATGCATTTCCCTTCAATTTGTACAAATTCATTATTAAACTTATCTCATTTTCTTTAAATGTTTCAAATTTAAATCGAAAGTCCTTCGTATCTATCAATAATTGCGGCATCTCAAACGATCAGCATGTACTGATCACAAAAAAATATAAAATTCCCTCCGCCTCCCAGGTGTTTTGTGGCATAATTGAAATATTGTTTCTATTTCATTTTGCCTATCAAGGTTAAATGAATCTCTTTGCTTCCACCAGTGTAACAACTTCTTTATTTGACTTAATATCTCTTTGTAATTTAATCTTTCTTTTACTTCTACGTCTGAAGAAATAAATACACCGAGAGTCTTTACGAAATCCACTTTTTTTTTGGCCAAAAGATCAATCATAATTTCCTTGAGAGGAACCTATACCTTTGCCTTATCGCTAAACTTTAAGTCCTGACACTTTTCTGAATTTTTCTAAAATTTGTATTACTTTTTAAAGTGAATTTAGATCTCGGACAGAAATAGACAAGCATACATAACCTGTTTAACTTCTTCCTTTCCAAAGGAAATCCCTTTGACATCATTATTATATCTTATGCGTTGAGTTCGCCAGTCGATTACCAGAATGCAGACTAAGTGGTCTTACCGGGGGACTAAAGGGATCGACCATTTCTGTAGTGGAATTTTTATTATTTGCCGACTTTTTGCCGTAATAGGCCCTATACCTAAAGTCGGAGACCACAAGGAGAAAAGGAAGCAACAGAAAACATAAGACAAATAAAAGAAATTGATAAGTAATATGGAACGGAGAGAACTGAGACTTGGCCACAATGGGTGATTTCAAGTCTGGTGTTGGCCTTGGTGGTGGCCGGTGTTTGTGTTAATGAAATTTTGATTGCTTCCCCTAACTTATTCCGAGTTATTTTAAAACTGATCCAGATCACATCATTGTCATCCAACAACCAGTGAGTGACTTCTCGGGACCATCTTCGTTTCATGCTTG